>NC_056738.1:212620449-212920449 GCF_019279795.1 Protopterus annectens
GCTATGGAACTGAGGTTGTGCTTGCACCTACATTGACAGCATGATACAGGTATTCAGTGGTGTTAGTGGTGTCTGTACATAAAGGGCATGTGCATAAGGCATGATATTCCCTTTGTGGGTTACATTTGCAGACTCTACAGTTGTTGCATGTGTCCAGTGGGGAGCATAGCAAAAGGACCACTGTAAGCATTTATTTGCCTACTGTAGGGTGGAACAGGGTGCCATGTCTTTTTACTTGCTGGATAACACACACTCATTCAGGAGAAGTAACACATCACAGTACTTTCTGATGTCAGTGGCACTGTTGTAATCAACGGGCATGTAGTCCACTGCAATCACACCGTGGTTACTATCTGTGAGGCAATATGCAGGGAACTACCAATATAGTGGTTGTTGCCTAGCCAAGTTTGTTTGTGTATGAAATATGGGTGGAGAGTGTTCTCTGAGTACTACTACAAGAGTTGCCTATATTGTTCACCAATCCATAATGTCACATGTAGGGCTATGGATTGTCTACACCAGCCTCTCTGGTGTTTGGCATATGTTGTCCTTGTAATGTGGACATTGTGACATATACTAGGTCCTCAATATAATAATTTAACAAAACCTGCTCCACAATGCATCCTGTTGTTACACAATCACAGCAACCTCCACACAGGATACTGATGACAGTCACACACACACACACACACAGAGTTTCACAGTTGCCATGTCTGGGATTAGAGCTCCTAATTAACTAGTATGTTAAACTATAGCATTACACAGTTATCACATGCACCATGGAGCTTATAGGGCTGGCCCTTGTCCAAAGGGGTATTTCAAGGTGACTGACAGCAGGCTTGCTAAAGTAGGGCAATGGGAGGTGTAGTGACTGTGAATGGCCTCAAAATCATTAATCTCTACACAGACACACACACACACACACACACACACACACACACACACACACACACACACACACACACACACACACACACACACACACACACACACACACACACACACACACACACACACACACACACACAGATTTTCATACTTGCCATGTCTGAGATTAGAACTCCTACCTAACTAGTATGTTACACTATAGCATTATGCAGTTATTGCACATGCCATGGAGATTATGGGGCAGAGAACTGGCCAGAATGTTATTCCAAGGTGACTGACATCAGCACGGGTGCTAACATAGGCTATGGGAAGTGCATTGTGTGTGAATGGGTCATAAACCATTCCTCTGGAAACACACACACAACACTCAGTCACACACAACTTTACATTTGACAGGACTGGGTATACAAATGCTAGATGAATGCTGACTTGTACTATCATGTTACACAGTTATCACAAGCACCACAGACACTATAGAACTGAGGTCTACCAAAAACAAATGTCTACAGTGATTGACATTGGCACATAATGTGGTATTAACCAATTGGATGTGTGGTGGGTGGGACATGCCTCATGATGACAATCTCTGTGTCACTGTCTGCCTCTCTCTTCCCCACATCTCTGTGTGTGTATATGTTTTACCTATTATAGTGTGTTGGTCTTGGATCTGTGTGAGTATTTCTATCCAGTGTGTGTGCAAAGCAGGAATGGTGTATAATGTGGTGTGTGTGCACAGACATCTGGGACTGACAGATATGTACAGTCCACTGTTGTCAGACATGAGCTTCATTTCTCTAGGTTTTGGAGCATGCCCAGTATGACCCTCTGTATTTTGTTGTCAGACATGGGCTTCATTTCTCTAAGTGTAGGAGCATGCCCAGTATGACTTTCTGTATTGAGTGTGTGAATCCATTCCAGGAAGGCTGTACTCCAGTGCAGGATTTTGTGTTCTAAACCTACAGCTAGCAACCTGTTTCTGCAGGATATCTGTAGATGGGTTGACAATATGGAGTCACAATGGGCAAAAGATAGTGGGATACTGTAACTATTGTGTCTGTGCTGCTTGTGTTACATGGTTGGTGTTCGCAGAGATATTTAGACATATGTACTGTTTTATACTGTGATGTATTATATCATCAACTATTGACAGATATACTTATTTGCTCACAGTTATTTCCTGGGAAATACAAGATGAATGAAACTGTGTCCAGTATTGTGGTCTGCAGCCTACATATTCTTGCACACTCATGCCATTTTGGAGGGGTAGCTGCAGACACTTGCTGATGGATCTGTGTAAATGGTCCAGCACCTTGGTACAGTGGTGGCTGAGGATCCCCTGCTTGTACATCTATCAACATAACAGAATGGCCATATCCTGCTGTGGCTATACTTCTCAGCTGTACAGATTCACCCAGGTTACCTAGAGGCAGGGCTCATATATCTGGTCAGGTTCCCCTTCACATTCTGGTTTATGAGTGGGTTTGTAGCCACCCATTACTGGGTCTGCAGGCAGGGGTAGTATGGGCATACAAAGTTTCAGACTTCACACACTCCATGGCATCCATGCTTCTACACCACCCCCACTCTGTTATTCTACCCTCTTCCTAACATTACGTGAGTGATAGCTGCAAAGTATCCCTATAGTTGTTCCTTCATCCCAGCATTATTTAGGGGTTGGTCCACAGTTCATGCAGTAGGACATGGTGGGCATGCTACTGGGATTTGTCGACATGGCCTTGCATTTGTGTTCTGTGGACTGTGTTATGTTGTTAGTTGGGACTCCATGAGATAACATATATTTGCATTACGGGTGAGGCACAGGCCTTTGACAGAGGACTGTAGGGCATTTGGTAGTGAAGCAGACCATCTGTAGCAGGTCAGTGCATTCTGTCACTCCTACAGTCCCAGGCTGCGAGCCTCTGGATTCCCTGGGGTGACAGGGTAAGTGTGAAGGTGTTAATGGCAATAGTTCATGTTCATATTAATCCATTGGTCTGGATGCTGGCTGGGTGCTGCTTACAGCTAGGGACACACCTCTTCATCATGCTGCATTCTGTGGGTATTCCCATATAGAAGTGGGGGTCATACTGTACTCATTCCCAACAGCAGGGATATGACCTGTGATAAACCTGTGGATGATGGTGGGGTGAACTGAGTGCATGTCTGATATGGAAGCTTCTTGCTGACTCACAGATATACCTGGGGCATTCCCGTTATGCTGCCTTGTGCTGAGGCATAGGCAGTCTCTCATTATTTCATAACTGTGCCTTTTGTGGGCTGCCACTGATTGGCCAGACTACATCAGTATTCCATACTACACGAACAACTAATGTGCTGCTAACCTGTATGTACAATTCCAAAGGTGTGTGTGCATTTGACAGTTACATTTTATGTACTCTGTCTTGGGTACTTCTACCTGTGTACTGTGTGTATGTTTGGGCCCACATACGTAACATGTCCATCTTTCAGATGGTGACAGATATTGACATCTGAACGAGTATGGATGACTGCTGAATTGGGTCTTGCTGGGATGCATTGTGGTTGGCACTGCAGTTGTTAGAACCTGGCCCTGTCATCGACAGTACTGGTCATAGACCACCAGGACACAACCCTCCATACCTACATGCTGACCACTTCCACACAATGTACAACACACAACAACCTAACACACAGAGCCCTGCATATTGTACACATGCAACAATCTATCCTGTAAATTCGGCCAGCTCAGCTAATCTTTACTCCACTGTTATTAACCCCACTCATACATGTTACTGTATTTTTACATAGGATTGTGGGGAGGGGGTTACACCTGACAACTGTAAACATTTGCTAAGACTGTACTGGTATTTCAGGTACTCTGTTGGCTTCCATTTCGTTTTGCATTCTGACCTATCATGCAGACTAGAGGTATATCAGTAGAGTACAGATCTTAGATTTTATTGACCTACATTTCGGTTTCAGACTTCTTACCCTGCAGAACTAATATAAAACTGCCTGACCTGTTGTAGTCTGTCTGTGTAGGTCTGGAGGGGGGCTGTTATCCATTGCCATTAATTGGAGGCCTTAGTACAGCCTCTCTTTATGGTCATCTACACCTGTCCTGCTGGCTGAGGCTGTTGTTGGGTATGTGAACCCCACTGACATGCATGTGTGTGTCCTATGGACACACATTTGGCCCACCACATGTACTGCAGTGGGATTTGTCACCTTATCTAGTACTGCCTACTTTGTTGACACCGGTATTTGTTATGGATTTCATGCTGCCCATATAGGTGTCCACTATCTGCTCCCATCCCATTCAGCCACCCATTCCCTTGCTAGCTCACATCCATACCAAAGCTACAACTAACAGAACATATGCTCCATTCAACAATTGATAGGAAGAGTGACTTAATTTGTGGCTGAGCTAGTATTGAGAATGGTGCTGGAGGGCTGACTATGTTGGATGCACATAGTACAGTCCCTATACATGGTAAAGCACAGGTAGTGTCATGTTTGGCATCCTTTTTACTGTATGTGTGAGTCAGAGTGAGAGGTGTCATTCCCTGGGTTCTTACTGTGTCAGTGTATGCACTATGCATTGCCTCTTTGCCAAAGCCTGGGCATACTGGGCACACCTCCTTCTGCCTACATGGGCAGGCTCAGGTTGTTCCTTCTCCAAGTTAATCTGTACCTGTGCTGGCTTTGGCAATGATGGGGGGGTGTATGGCCCTACCCCATGCTGTTCCTGCTGCAGCTGTTTCTGCAGGATCATATTGTGTAACATGGCACATACAATGAACATTTGTGTACATGTAGCTGGAGAGTACTGCAAGGCTCCACTGGATATGCTGAGGCACCGGAACCGTGACTTGAGCATCCCAAACACATGCTCTATTATGATTCTCTTTTGTGCGTGTGCCTCATTATGGAGTTCTTCTTCCAGTGTGTGTGCATTTCTGATGGGTGTCATTAGCTACGGTTTCAGTGCGTAACCAGCATCCCCTACTAGGTGGCCATATGGGATGTCTCCAATGGCAAATCTCTGGTACAGCTGTGTCATATGCCAGATGTGGGAGTTGTGATAGCTTCCAGGGCTGCCAGCACACACATTCAATATAATGCCCTGGGTATCACACACGACCTGGCAGTTGATGGAGGGAAAACCCTTGCAGTTTATGTAGACCCTGCCCTGCTCACTGGGTGGTGCTTTGATGTGTATGTGCGTGCAGTCTATAGCACCCACTATCTCAAGGTATTCTGCTACTTGGTGGAAGAGATGCATATTGCTGGTCAATGCCTCATGGGTGTTGAGGAAATATATGTGTTCACTGGTATGTGCTGACATGTCATCCAGGTGATGGTGGAGTATTCTGGATGCTGATACCTGTCAGATCCCCATGATATCCCCAGTTGGCCTTTGGAAGGTACCTGTGGCTATTATTCTTAAGCCTACATAATATCTTGGTATCCACTGAGATGGGTTCCCCTCTGTAGGTTCTGTGTGTGAGGCATGATAGGCACAACTTAATTTATTGTAGGATGTCCCTGTCCAACATAGAGTGCTCTACTATGTCCAGCTCATGTAGCCCCTCTTAGGTTACCCTGGGTCTGTACACTATTCTCCTTCTCCTCATTGTGGGTTGGTCATCAGTATTCTTATCCTCACCACCCTCAGCCTCTTCCACATATTGATGTATAAGAGCGACAGCAGCCCCTATCATTTTGTTAGTTTTGTCAAGTAAAATAGTGTAGAGTTTGTGGGAAAAAACCAGAGTGAAAGATGTTTGCATAGTTTATAGTAGTGTGCTGGGCTGGGCTGCTGCCTGTGTAATTGGCTGATTCTGATACATTTCACCTGCCAGATATGCTAGCTCTCCTTGATTTCTTTCCTACTGTTGTTTTCCCTTCCCATTGCTTTCCAGTTTAAGCCCCGAGGCGTGCCGCACATACCCAGTGCTCAGATGTGAACAGAGCTACTATTTCCTGTTTTTTTTTTAAAACCTGTTGTGCGGCACACACACCTGTTTAGGCAATGTAAACACTGCTAGGCAGCCTCAGACACCCCCCCCTTCCTTAGCTATGCTTAGCTAAGGGCAAACACGGGGCACAGAGCTCCAATAAGCTTACAGCATGCTCGATACTCCCTCTTATGAGGTCATCTACCTCTTTTGCTTATACCAGGGTGCTGCTGCACCTACACGGTTGGGTACAAGCTAACAGTGAGGGGGAATCTATGATTCAGTATCAATACCCTCATTTGCATAAAACTGTCTGCTAATGCATGATTGCAAAACTGACACTTAGCCTTCCTCTTTAGCAACCACTATTCCATGGTATTGTTGTCTTATGCATGCCATTGACTATTATGGCAGAGTGCTGATTTTGGTTTAATAGTTTATTTCCTACTTTTTTTGTTTTTTTCAGGCCGATCCTGTTTGCACACCGCTGCCCCACGCTTAAGCGGACGAAATCGGGCAAAAAAAAAGTTATTTTTTATAATTTTGCAACTATTTACCATGCCAATGGTCATATATTTGGCAAATGGCATGCCTACTACATTGAATACATGATTTCTTTGGAGCTGTCATGCCTCCATTTTGTAATTTGCAAAAATGTATTTGGTTAGTAGCCGAATACATTTCTGCAGGTTACACTATTCCTGCACAGATGCCTGCCTGCTTCCTGGATCACTAATTCACCTCATTTGCATGATTTTCACCTGCAAATGGGGCAATTAGCATACAGGAGCTGTGTCCATGCAGGAATAGTGTAGGAACGCTCGTGCATGTACCGGGAGCTCGTTCCTGGATCGCTCATCAGCCATATTGTGTACAGCAGCTCTTGCACTATTCCTGCACACTGTGCAGAGCTTGCTGAATCCTGGGGATCATTTTTGATAAGTCTAAGCTGTTCAGTCATTTTATTAATCAAAATAATTATATTGAATTGAATTCCTCCAATTTAAATAATGTTGTGAATAAATGTCAGGACTTTGAAAACATTAGTGAAGTTCTTTTGTCTGGATGTAAGGAAACAAAAACTAACAATTTACTGAGAACTACCTCTCCATGGAGGAATACTGGTCATTCTAAACTTCTGAGAAAAAAAAGAGAGAGAAATTTATGTGCTAGAAGGGGTTTAAGTGAAATTATTTAAAGCAGGCCTATAATTTCATCTCCAGACGTTTAAATGCCTCTTTGAGATTAGCAAAAAGTAAATTTGAAGATAATTTAGATAGTAGCCCTTGTTCTAAGAAATTTAATTCTTACATTAAATACATCATTAATAAGGTTAAATCTTTTGGAGCAGTTCCTGTTCAAGGAGTAGTGGTGAACACTGAAGAATTACTGGCAAATTTGCTCAATGAGCAAGTCTTGGCAGAAACTGTTGCACTGTTTGACAATGTTTTTGATGTTAGAATTTTAATAAAAGATGATTGTATGTGCCCAGTTTTCAATCTGACCATTGTGCTATCATCTTTTAGTCATATTAAACAGGTTAAATAAACAAAAATGCAGCCACAGAGCAAAACAATGAAGGGGCTCAAAACGCTCCTGCGATGTTCCATAAACCAGATAACATCAATCCATAAAACAAAATGTTCCAACGTTGTCCAAAGGTAAAAACAAGGTTTTATTGCAATATAAAAAGGTTAGCACTTTCGCTAAGTAGCTTCTTCAGACCTCAATACAAACAAACCATTATGCTACATTACTTAAATGCACAAAAAGGTGCCAAACTAGCAGATACTGCTTAAAGGTATATGAACCCATATTGAAACACAATATCAAAACATGCCTAAAAATTACAGGATCAAAACCCTGTACATAAAATACAGAAATAATAATAAAATGATATGCACTGGCATCAATATAAAATGAAAATAAATAGGTCTAAACATATATAAAATATGTAAACAATACATCATGCTTATTAAACACTGCCCTCTGACTCTTCTATAACTCATTTACAGTGTCTCAACCTCCTCAACTTTAATAAAGGGCGTAATGGAACCTTGCCATTAAGTCCCGGTGATGCGTCAGCTCTGAACTTGATGATCCAATGTATCTCTCTAGCCTCCGTATAATTCTCATCGTCTCCCCTTCTGTGTGTTTTAAAAATTTGCTCTAATATCCTAAATCTGAAAAGGTGATGCAAACCATTCTCATGTGTGTGCTTGGTGAGTGCATTGTGTAGATGGCCCTTCCTGATGTGGTATACATGTTCACGAATCCTGTCCCTAAGACAGCGATTCGTTTTGCCTACATAAAATGCTGAGCAGGCTACACAGGTTGCTAAGTATACCACATCCTTGGACATGCAACTGCCACATGCACATATGATGTATTCACCTAGTCCTGTGGGATACACGAAAACTGGATCTGTGAGAATGTAGGAACAGAAATTACATCTATTGCATGGTACCATATAATGTCCCTGTACTGACAACTGTTGGTGTGTGGTCTTTGGGTAACATAGAAGATTCTTGAGATTCTTCTTGTTACGATATACAAACCTTGGTCTATCCCCACTAATCTCTTTGATTTTGGGGTCTACTGATAAAACATGCCAGTGTTTAGTGAAAATATCTTTAATAAAACCAACGTCTTTAGTATAATAGACGGGAAAGACAATTCGTTGACTCTGTCCAGTCAAACTAACAGTGGTATGTTCATCTTCAGTACTAGCTGAATAATATCCCTCAGCCCTATCAGAAAAGTATGGCATAGCTCTAGTTGCTCTAAGAGTCGTGATGTCATCCATGCCTTCTCTGAGGTCCAATGTGCTGTAATTGCGTTCTCTCAGTCTATTCTCTAAATCCATTAAACCCGTTCTATATGCTGAATCACAAGGTGTATATCTGGAAGTACGCATAGCTTGTCCACGGACAATGTTCTTGTAGACAAATCCAGGGTGCATACTGTGGCGATGTAAAAGGGTGTTCCTGTGACAGGACTTACGATGCAACCCTGTGTTCACCATTCCGCCAGCTAACTTCTCAACATAAACGTCCAGGAAAGGAATGCGTGTGTCAGACCATTCCATGGTGAAACTCAAAAACTCTATAGCTGTATTAACCTCTCTGAAAAAATGTTCTAATTGTATAGATGTACCTTTCCAAACCAGGAAAAGGTCATCTACAAAACGCCTATAGAATGGTACATAATCCTGATACATCTCATTCTGAAAAAGGAATCTATATTCCCATTCAGCCATGACCAGATTGGCGTAGCTATTGGCACAAGAAGTGCCCATAGCTACGCCATCTCGCTGAAGGAAAGACCGTTCCTGGTAACAGAACACATTAGACACCAAAACAGTCTCTAATAAATGGAGAATCAAATCAATGTCAGAATCTGTCATTAACCCTGATCTCCTCAAATAAGTGCCAACCATCTCAAGACCCTCAACATTGGGTATAACTGTGAAGAGTGATTGGACATCCATTGTAACCCAGAGGATGTCCTCTATGCATGCACAAGAATTGATATATTGGTAAAGATCTAACAGAAACTGTTTAGTATCCTTGAGAATATAACGATTAGTTTCTACCACAGGTCTCAATTTACCCTCTACATAAATAGAGAGTGGTTCGGTGGACCACCCTCTGCCTGCCACAATTGGTCTCATCGGTGGAACAATGGGGTCCTTATGAACCTTGGGAAGGCCCTGTATTACTGGTAGCAAAGGATGTGCAACATACAGAAACTCAAATAGAGCTTGATCAATGACTTCATTCATGAGCAAGTCAGTCAATGTCGCCTGCACCCTGTGTATAATTCTGTCAACCCTATTCTCTGAAATGGGCTCATAAAACTTCTCTTCTCCTAACATGTTCATCATATCATGTTGATACCTAGCTGTGTCAAAAATGACTATCCCTCCTCCTTTGTCCGCTGGACGTATGATAATGTCCCTATTCTTGCACAACAAATCCAATGCTTTTCTTTGTCTGAGAGTAAGATTGTACTTATTCCTATAACGGGGACAGTATTGTCCCTTCATCTTATACAAATCATCCTCCACACACCAACAGTTGTCAGTACAGGGACATTATATGGTACCATGCAATAGATGTAAGATTGTACTTATTCCTATAACGGGGACAGTATTGTCCCTTCATCTTATACAAATCATCCTCCACACACCAACAGTTGTCAGTACAGGGACATTATATGGTACCATGCAATAGATGTAATTTCTGCTCCTACATTCTCACAGATCCAGTTTTCGTGTATCCCACAGGACTAGGTGAATACATCATACGTGCATGTGGCAGTTGCATGTCCAAGGATGTGGTATACTTAGCAACCTGTGTAGCCTGCTCAGCATTTTATGTAGGCAAAACGAATCGCTGTCTTAGGGACAGGATTCGTGAACATGTATACCACATCAGGAAGGGCCATCTACACAATGCACTCGCCAAGCACACACATGAGAATGGTTTACATCACCTTTTCAGATTTAGGATATTAGAGCAAATTTTTAAAACACACAGAAGGGGAGACGTTGAGAATTACACGGAGGCTAGAGAGATACATTGGATCATCAAGTTCAGAGCTGACGCATCACCGGGACTTAATGGCAAGGTTCCATTACGCCCTTTATTAAAGTTGAGGAGGTTGAGACACTGTAAATGAGTTATAGAAGAGTCAGAGGGCAGTGTTTAATAAGCATGATGTATTGTTTACATATTTTATATATGTTTAGACCTATTTATTTTCATTTTATATTGATGCCAGTGCATATCATTTTATTATTATTTCTGTATTTTATGTACAGGGTTTTGATCCTGTAATTTTTAGGCATGTTTTGATATTGTGTTTCAATATGGGTTTATATACCTTTAAGCAGTATCTGCTAGTTTGGCGCCTTTTTGTGCATTTAAGTAATGTAGCATAATGGTTTGTTTGTATTGAGGTCTGAAGAAGCTACTTAGCGAAAGCGCTAACCTTTTTATATTGCAATAAAACCTTGTTTTTACCTTTGGACAACGTTGGAACATTTTGTTTTATGGATTGATGTTATCTGGTTTATGGAACTTTGCAGGAGCGTTTTGAGCCCCTTCATTGTTTTGCTCTGTGGTTGCATTTTTGTTTATTTCACTTTCGCTATCTACAACAGAGCATTCACTCCACACGGACATTTTCGTTGTTTGATATTAAACAGGTTAGTTGTATGGGACCGGATAATATTCCAGGCATTTTCTGGGCATATTGCCGTATATGCATTTTGGCTACTATCACTCATTTAAAAAAAAAAAACTGTTGTATTCTGGCACTGTTGTTCTAGTTGAACACTTGTGGTCATAATTTATGTTCGTATGGGGGGTCCAAAGGACAATATAAATAATTATAGACCTATCAATCCTACTTCACTGGTGGGGAAGAGTTTTGAGAGCTGTCTACTTTTTTTCTTAATTAAGACTTTCAGGGATGTTTAATGGACTTCATGCAACATGGTTTCACAAAAAAGCTTCTACATTCACTAATTTAATTGAATTTTATAACCCAGTAACAACTAGTTTGGATATAAGCATGTCTGTAGTGGTATTCTATTTGACTTTGTGTAAGGCTTTTGACAGTGTCCCTCATTCTGCTATCGATGATACCATTCTTAATTAAGCACAAAGCTAATCCATATATTGCTCATTGGGTGGCCAACTGTCTTTGTGGTAGATTGCAGAGTAAGGATAAGAAATTTTACATCTAGATGGCTTATAGTGAACAAAGCTCCACCTCCCCTTAGATCATTTCTAGGTCCAGCATTGTTCAACCTGGTATTTTTATTTATTCCTAAGATTTCTAATGTTTGGATGGCCACATATGTGGACAATATTAAACTAGATTGTGCTATTACATCATAAGAGGATATTGACCACTTCAACACTTACATGAGTTTGGTGGCTGAGTGGTTAGACTTAACTGGACTAAAAATGAATAAGGATAAATGAGCTATTTTGCATTTTGAGAAACTAATGATTGGATATCAAATGAACTTAAGTCCCCACAAGTTACAGAAGGTGACAGACTATAAGGACTTAGTATTACATGTAATAATGTTAAGTATAGCACTAATGCCTTAAAAGTTAAAGCTAAGGCATTAAAAGTTATTGGCTTATTTTTAAGGATTTTATAGGAAAGAAATAGTGACTGTTCTTTGAGGTTGTTCATAACATATGTTCAACCAATCATTGAGTACAACATGTTGTTTTGCTCCTACAAGAAAGGGGATCTTCTGGTTTTAGAAGATATTTAATGAAAATGTACAAGGCATATCATTACTTGTAGAGATAAATCATATCCATCAAGACTGGAAAGTCTAAGCCTCTTTTCAATCAATTACATTTATGAGAGGGTTGGACTTTGTGTAGCTTACAGGGGACTCTGGAGTGAAGCATATCGATCTCTCCTAAATACTGAATTGTTGAATACAAGCACATTAATCAGAGGTACATATTTTACTTACAGAATTGAAGAATTAAGGATAGTCTTAAAAGCAAACTATATAATGCAGCCATTGATTCGACTTTGGAATGGGGTCCTTTACATATTTGACAGCCTTCTTCTTTGCAGATATTCAAAAAAAAAACTGATATCTGGTTGGGACCCAGGGTACATAGATTTATTGAGGAGTCTGCATTCTGAATGGTCTTTGACTTTTACACAGTAATTAATGGGCACTTGAACAAGACACTGGTCCTGAAGACATCCTTCCTTCTCCAAGAATGATGCTTAAATTCAAAGAAAAAATACTTGGCTTCAACAAATTGTTAAATAGTGTCATTCCAAAAGGAACCAGCATGTTTTAGCTTTAGATGTCTAGCTTGCTTTACAAACTATGGCTTAAATCTTTCCTTTTAAGATTTCCACATACTGACTAAAGCCTTTGCTGTTCCCATAGTGCCTTTTTAGACAGAGATTCCATCTAATGGACATTCCACTGTAACATACCTCACCCAAAACTGGATCACATTAAGGTGCCTCTTTTCAATGCCAGAAGTCTCACTAACAAATTGCCCAATATTGAGACTCTTATGGATTTTGAATATATCCAGATATGTGTAATTACTGAAACTCAAAACATAAGATGAACTGAAAATCTCCCAATAAGTAGAAAATCTTAGCTGCCAAATAAGAATTATGACTCTTGAAAGTAATGTATCTGTGCATTTCTTCCATTTATAATACTTAATTCAAAATCAACTAAAAACTAGCAGTTCTTGAATTTTTGTATTGCAACATACATTATTTTCTAGTCTGATCAATCATTTCCATAGAATTTTGAGGTAACCCCCCCCAAAAAAAAATTTTGACCAGATTTCTCTGATCTTATTGTACAATGGCAACTATGGTGACAGTAACAATTTCTGAATACACACACACACACAGACACACACACACACACACACACACACACACACATATATATATATATATATATATATATATATATATATATATATATATATATATATATATTTTGGAGCTTTTCTCCCTGGGCCTGAACTGAAAATGGGCTCCCTGAGCCCAGTGGACCTCCCCGGTCATCAAACTGGAAATACATAAATCTATATGTGTGTGTGTGTGTGTGTGTGTGTGTGTGTGTGTGTGTGTGTGTGTGTGTGTGTGTATATATATATATATATATATATATATATATATATATATATATATATATAGTATACTTTTATTTACAAAATGTTTATCTTTCTAGCAAAAAAACATATATATATATCTATATATCTATATATATCTATCTATATATATATATATATATATATATATATATATATATATATAAACATAAAGTGTGTCATAAAGTAATATATTCATGATTAACTGAAAAAGTCCTCACAAATGATATAATTTACACTTTGGAATAGGATCCTTAGTGGTCTCCTAGACAGCATACCTAGTAACCATGAACTGAGAAGGCAAATATTTGCAAGGATATATCAATAATATTTTGGAATGAGGCTGCCTTCCTATTTCCCTCTCCAGAAAAGATGGCTACTTTCTGCACATACATTTGGTGTTTATTTAGAATGAATGTGAAAGCATGTATGGCCACAGGCTTTTATACAGATGATGGTCTTGGGAATGACATCAGAACACCTTTATAAAATGCACACAGAGTGAGAAAGTACATACAGAATCCATACAGAAGGACTCACAGCCAGAAAGTCAACCACAAGCAAGTGCTGTAAGATGACAATGTTACCTTCAGTGATATTCTGCCAGTAATACATTTCTATCACATGAATTCAACCTAGACCACCACAGAGAACCATTTACTGCAAACAATTCTGATGTTTGAATGTGATAGAAAGTGAAAAAAAAACAGTTTGTTACTTTTAATTATACTACAGAACTTACACCCCCCACACACAGCCATTTTTATCTGCCAGTAATACATTTCTATCACATGAATTCAGCCCAGACCACCACAGACAACCATTTACTGCAAAAAGTTCTGATGTTTGAATGTGATAGAAAGTGAAAAAAAAACAGTTTGTTACTTTTAATTATACTACAGGGCTTACACCCCACACACACAGCCATTTTTATCACAGGCGGCTCTCAAAAACTACAACTGCTTTATAGAGTGTGCACACCTCAGATGTCTCTCTCTGTTAAAAATGTAACAGTAAAGTATTATCACTAGTTTCACAGAATCATATACTAGTTCTGGAAATACAGAATATCTGTCTACATTAAGCAAATGAGAGCAGAATTAGTAATTTTTATCCTCCAATAGCTGTTGCGGCCAACAAAAAAATATCACTTTTGTCGACTGTGCACACTTCAGATATCTTATTGTAGTGTAAATTGCTATTTTTAAGTCTTTCTACTTTGTTTCACATAACCAGCAGATAAGGTAAAACATTCCAACTTACTTTACACTTATACACATTAGCTCTGCAAAGCCAAAATAATGACTTTTTAACATGAGCAAATGGCAACAGAGTCAGTCATTTTCACTCACAGAGAGAGTCTGGATCCAGCAATTTTAGCAGCGTACACCTCAGATTACTGATTGCAATTAAAGGAATGACTGAATATATAACTAAATAAATAAATAAATACATACATAAATCACTGCCACAGGAATTTATTTTAGATTATTGCTGCCATACACAAGCAGTCAAAGAAATGCAGTGCCTATTGCCCACATGAACACAGACACACACACACACACACACACACACACACACACACACACACACACACACACACACACACACACACACACACACAGATGTGACCACCAATTATATCCACTTTCTGTGTATAGAGCAGATATCTGTTTGTGATCTAATGAATTAATACATATATAGAAAATGGCCATAGGGCAAAAATGCATTTCAGCACACTGTTTTCAGAACCATATAGTTTGTAAACCATTGTAACTTCCCTTGCACAGCACACACACTCACAGACACACACATGCTTTTCCAACAATTATATCAAATTTGCGACTATCAGTTGCGGCTACATATATGACTATAAACATCTGTCTGAGTGCATTACCAATCAAATAAATTAGTAAATGCATAAATAATTGTCATACAGGGTTATGTTTCTGTTCACCTCTCAATATGTTAGTGCCAGAACCAAAGTTAAAGCCAAAAAAAGTAATCCAAAATCAGTGATAGATTCTAAATACTGTCCCCTTATACTTAGGAATTTGCAAGAATAATGGGTTTTACATTAGCATTTGTTTTCTGAAGGATTTGAAGTGTGAAGCTCCAGGACCTTTCATTATTTAATGATTGAAATCCTTAAAAGTTTGCCAGAAAACAGCAATCTTTATGATGAACAATCCAAAAATATGAGACAGAAATCAATGATATTTTGCAAAACCAGGAACAGTTGATATGCTATGCAGCTCACTGTTATCAGAACTGTAGAGTGTGGAACCAACAGCAAACCCACTTCTGCACCAAACACACACACACACACACACACACACACACACACACACACACACACACACACACACACACACACACACACACACACGCGTGCATTGTAATGCCAGGTGATAGCCTTGGTTCACTGGCTAGCTTTCCCTGAATTTTATTAACATTGTTGTTTTTGATGTGCAATTCATCTGATGCATGTTCACTCTGCACTAGCAACAAACTTTGTGCACAGTAACACTGCCTCTGCTGCAGTACTCTGACACTGTTGTTCACGAATCACGTAAAGACATTTTCTAAGCCTTTTTCTTCCAACCTACCCTATCAGCCTTATAGAACTGTACCATGTCTATGAGCTTTAGCATATATTTTCAGATGTATAGCTTAGAACACTTTATTCCTTGATGCCTCATTTATCATGGGCCTAAGCTCCTGTCTACCTGCAAATGGAAATTAACAGCTTCCAATGAAATCACAGGCAGAAGAAAAAGGGAATTTGGAGTTGGCCATGTTACAAATGGAGGGTACAAATACAGCAAGAGATAACAAAGGAAAAATGCAATGTCAATTCTGATAATGTGCTTGATATGGAAGAACTTCATACTTTAAAGTGGAAAGGAAGGAAGATGGCTTTGAAGGCTCATCTTATGTCAGTACAAGGCATAAATAATTGATTAGTGGCTAGACAAATGAGGGGAAACGAAAGACAAGGAGAAACAGACACAGGAACAGATTGCAGTAATGAATACTCATATTTTGCCTTTGTTGCAGGAATTACATGTGATTTAAGGAAAACTGGAACAAATTACAGTCTCATGAACAGAAGCTGAGTGTATCATAGGGATGACTTTTGGTGGCTGCAGTGGAGAGAAGTGTGAAGTATATATTTTGGGTGTTTAAGGATAGGCAGATGTGACATCATGTTGATAATACAGAAGATGAGGAAGGAATAATGGTTGAGTCACTGAATATGGGAGGAATTTTGAGTATACTGTGAAAATATATATTGGAACAGGAAAAGGTGCAAATGGACCTCTGGTTCCATCAACAGCTGAAAATGAAGAACATTTGTAAGTAGGATAGAATGAAACTTAATGCCCTATAATGATGAACAAAATTAAAATAACTATTCAAAATTTAATGATGGTAAATCCCTATTGAATTCCACCAATAGGTAAAGAGAAGGTACTGCAAATATTCTGGGAACTGTTTCATTAGATAATATAGGTCTGATACAGAAGGGTGACTTCTACTGTTTCAGCATTTACAAGAACAATACCACTTCTCTGATCAAAACTGAGCAACTTTGATTTGTTCATAGATGTCTATGTTTGTATCAGCATTGTAGGATTTACTAGGCATAGAGGTAGGGAAGCATCTTGGAACAGCTAGTGTAGTGTTAAAAAAGGTCAAAGTAGTTTAATATATAAGGATATGAGGCTTTAAAGAAGTAATGAAAGGAAAACACTTGAGGAGCCTTTGGAAACATATATAGCGTATGCATGGATCTATTCAACAAGTGTCTGGAAGGAGGTATAGAAGGGCGGTTTGAGGCTTAAGAAATGACCATATGTCTAGGATCAACACATGAAGATTCTGCACCTGTGGTATTCACCCCCCCCAATAAAACATGATAGTGTACAGAACATCTAGTTCTTAATGTTGGAGGTGTAGTATAGATCAGCAGGGTATGATTCATAAGTTTTGGGAGTGTAAGAGAGCTCAGGATAGATGAAGACAGGTTAGTAAGGGTTGGGATATATTTTTGGTAACATTTCCATATAGACTTAGAAGTCTTTAGGAGTAGGGATGGAGGAGAAAGATATTGGCTGGAAGAGGGAAGAACTGCCTACAAGATTAATACTTTCCTGTGTGCCCAAAATAGTAATTGTAAGATAATAGAAAACCACACATCATGTATAGATGGGTGAAATACACACTGAATATTTGAAATACATTTGATTAGTTGAATATTATTATAAACTCCATGCTATAAAAAAGAAGCCTGCGAGCCGGGTCTTAGCGATAGATTATTTCAGCAATCTGAATGGGTCCCCAGAGTCATAATGTGTAGATTTCCTTCAGGAGGGTCTAGATCAGACAAATGATTGGTGTAAGAACCATGACCTAACTAAATACAAAAAAATAATGCATTATCATACCCTTTAGGAAAGGGGCAGTCTGTAAGATACTCAATGCACAGGCACAAATCCATGCCATCCTCTTGCCCCTAGAGGCCATATATTTGATAAAATCGGATTATATTTGCTAGGCTTGTAAGGGCCCTTAAGTTATTAGCCTAGTAATTTCCTATGAACCTATGAACCTATGAACCTAAGAAACTATTAAGAAATGTTGAAGTAATGTTGTTTCATGTATTTCTTTAGAATATTAGATGTCTCAGCAAGATTGCTAATGCCTTGGTCACATGCAAATATGTATTTTGTTATCTAAATATGTTTGAAGAATAGAAATGCTTTTTGTTGGAATACTCTCATAATGCCAAATGGTAGAAATGCTGAATGGCATTACATCAACCACAAAAGGTCGAAACTCATATTACTGAAAAAATGAGCAAGCCCATGTGGGTGGCTGTGCCCCTCCACACACACGGCTGTAGCTATAGATACACACACACATGCACACACACACACACACACACACACACACACACATATATATATATATATATATATATATATATATATATATATATATATGGGTTTACCTGATAACACTGACATGCCAAAACACCGACAATGAAATAACTGACACGACAAAACCAAAAGTTCAAAAACACGAAACTTTACATGCCCGACAAACCACAATCCCGACAATCAACAAAACAAATAACTTTCTCGAAAAACACACACACAACACAAGCATACCAAAAACCTTACAAACCTACACTAAACCTTACATACACAACTATATATGCACTAACCTTAATCCAAACCCTAACCCTAAGGTCCATCACTATCGCACACTTACCTTACCTGCACCCTAACCCTAACTCACTTAATCCGCCCCTAACCCTTAAGTCTGTCACTATCACACATTTACCTTACCCACACCCTAACCCTAACTCACTTAATCCGTCGCTAACCCTTAAGTCCATCACTATCGCACAATTACCTTACCTGCATCCTAACCCTAACACACTTAACTCGCCCCTAAATCTAATGTCCATCACTATCACACACTTACCTCACCCGTACCCTACTCTAACGTCCATCACTATCACAAACTTACCTTACCCACACCCTGACCCTAACATCCGTCCCTATCGCACACTTACCTTAACATGTCGGTGTTCTCAGCGTCAGGATTCTCAACTGTCGGTCTTCTCTGTTGTCGATCTTCCAGTGTTGTTCTTCTCAGCTTTCGGCATAATCAGGTAGACCCATATATATATATATATATATATATATATATATATATATATATATATATATATATATATATTATGAGATCACACTGCAGTCTGTGGTTGATCTAATGCTGTTTGTCATTTCAGATGTTCAGCATTATGAATGTAACCCATGTTTTTATACTATATAACAAATTATGGATGTTTTTCAATGGCTCTTGATTTCTTCAAGCAGTAAAAAGTACTAAAAAGTAGCATTTTGCCACATTTCTAATTTACCAACTGAAAGCTGTATGTATCTTGACCACCACAGACTGTCTACTAAGCAGTGGGATCAATTGCTGATCAAAAAGTTATTTCATGTGTAGATTTTGCCATAAATTGCAAATATATCACACACACCCAAGTTAAGAGCATCAGTTACATATGACAAATTCAGTCTTACACCATTTTCAGGTTTTGGTATTTCCACCAGGAACCTGCTGTATACATCTCTTTCTTTAGAGTTGCTTACAAATGTGCATACTAGCAGTTTTAAGAGTTGATGATATACCTATATTTCAAATGTCTGACTTACTGCTGAAAATTTGATATGGTGCTTCACTCTATTTCAAACTATCCAGATTTCAAACTGAGTTGTGGAGTTGAGTAAACTAATGTTGTACAGATGGGTGAATCGCAGAATTGCACCTATCTACAGGGGAGTAAACATTGGAAAATTCTGTTCTGTCCCATAAAGTTTAACAAGAAGGATCGGCAGATGCTTTGGTTGGTATTCAGATGTAATGATGTAATGTGAGGTAATCATTGCATGACACTTTTCTTTAAGTTAGCCATAAAAGTGTTAAAAGAACTTTCACCAGTTTTGGTGCTGCAAAGGTATATAACATAACAGGACCTTCATCTATTCCTGTGTTAGTACTTGCTCTGATATGCAAGCAATTAATACTGAGATGAATTATATACTGGATACAATAACCTTCTTAGTTAACACCAACCAATGTTGTCTTCAAACCTAAACTACTTTACAGTTTCTCCCATTTGCTTTATATTTTTATTTGATGTTAAGCTATTAGCAAAATAAATTTTGTTAGTAGCATTGGAGTATTATGTACATTGGTTGCCTATGAAGAATGATATATATATATATATATATATATATATATATATATATATATATATATATATACACACACACACACACACACACACACACACACACACACACACACACACACACACACACACACACACACACACACACACACACACACACACACACACACACACACACACACACACACACACACACACATATATATATATATATATATATATATATATATATATATATATATATGGGTTCCCTATTTAATTTTGAAATACTGAAATCGAGAATTTCAGTATTTTGAAACTATAATAGCAAAGTCTTGAAATCCTGGAACACCAGAAGCACGAAATTCAAAATCCCGAAGTACAGAGATTTTGAATTAGCGCTTCTGGTGTTGTGGTGTGTGAATGGTAAGATATGAGTTTGGGTATGTATGTATGTGTATGTGTGTTGGTTAGGGGCTTTAGGGTATGTCTGTGTGTGTTTTGACTGTGATTTGTGTGTGTGAGGGTGCGTACAATTTGTGGGAATGAGTTACCTGTGTGTCTAATTGTGAGATCTCGGAGTTAGTATATATAAATATGGGGGTGTGGGGGGGGGTGCAGGGTGGCTTACCCCCCTGCTTATCTGTAGTGTAGGATATTATGTTTGAGTTGGGTGGGGGAGTTGTGTGTATGTGTTTGTGTGTGCTGTATCTGTAGTGTACCATCAGGATTTTGAATTTTGCGGTTTTAGGGTTTCGGTGTTTTGTGTGTTCGGCTATGTAATTTCGAAATACTGAAATTCTGGATTTCAGTATTTCAAAATTACATAGTGAATATATAGATATATATATATATATATATATATATATATATATATATATATATATATGTCACTAGATAGATATCAGGGATTAAGCATATTAAATGTATTGTGAATCTTCTTTGGGACCTTTGAAGATTCATGGAATTAAAAGAAAAAAAAATATGAGATGAACTTTCCTTGTACCTTCTGAGAGAGGACTCTTTCGATTTAGCACAGGTACACTCACTTCAGTATATACAACATGACTTTGAGGAGGATGCTTCCATCTTACCCATTTGATTTACCACCTCAAGATATTTTTAGTGAAACTGTGAATGTTAAGGAATGTTTAATCTGTCTATTAGTGAGGTTTCCATAAGCATATGATCTAGAAATCTCATATTAAAATAGTTTAGAAACAGGATTTCATCTATATGTTTACTACTACTGAGGATTTGTTGAAATACTACAATTTCTGTCTAGATACACAGACTCCAATAATAAATCTGCACATTATAGTGTCAACATTAAAAGAAAATCAGATCTTTATTTCAGCTTAGAAACTAACTCTTTTAACCATGTCTTGTTCTCAGCTTCTTGGCTTTGCCTTTTCAGTTCTTTAGTGCTATGATAATCTTAAGACAAGAAGACCACAAAGAGGAAGGAAAAGACTGCAAAGCCCTTTTCCATCTGGTTTCCTGCTGATTCAGTGAACTACAAGGACTTTATCAGCTTCCTAGGACTGGGTCACCAGTGTTCTAACTTTAGTGGGGTCAGATGCATCCACATGACACCTACTTGAGCTTGCGTTCCATTTAGGCCTTGGAGTGTTTGATTTGGATTGTCAAGTTCCTGCCGGGTATTGGCTGCATTTTGATTGCCTGGGTTCTGCAGTGTCAGAGCCTTGACAGACCTTAAACACATAGAGACTTGTTCATTTTGACACACTGTTGGATAAACTAACTTTTATTATATTAAGAATCCAACAAAGGAGCCTAGTCTACAAAAGGCAAGGCAATCTCTTCATCCTTTTTGTGTACTACAAATTTCAGTATCTTCTTTGTCACAACCAAGTTATACTAAATCTGATTGATTTTGATACTGCCTTATTTCATACAGTCACATCTTCTTTTATTTTTAGCTTATTAATTTGCTAACTGTACTTCTTATGGGCCAGTTGCTGAAGTTAGCACTTTTTGTTCTGCTGAATGTTGTGCTTTTCAGATTAAATAACATTGTACAATTGTGCCAAATTGGTATTGTACTATGGTCCAGTTTTAATTTGCTGACTGGAGTGATATTAAGTTAAATAATATTGCTCTGTTGCACCTTGTTCTTAGTACCGTTGCTCATTAGTAGCAATACCTAAAATGATACTGCAGTGTTGTTTGTTACTGATACTAGATATACACAAAACAGATTAACTTATCCGAGTTACTGATAGCACATTTGGATAATTTATACTTGTTATTGATTACTGTAGTGTTATGCCATTTGAAGCTACAGTCCTGCACAGGGAAGTACATTTTGAAAGTAGAGGGTCACCTCTATTTCATATTTGGGTGGCACAGTGGTGCAGTGGTTAATGTTGTCACCTCAGAGTAAGAGGTTCGGCCGTTCAGTTCTCAGCTGGGGTGCCTTCTGTGTGGAGTCTGCATTTCCTCCCTGCATTCTCATGGGTTTCCTTTAGGTACTCCGTTTTCTTCCACATTCCAAAAACATTCATCTGGAGCATTTCTCCCTGGGCTGCCACTGAAAATAGGCCCTGTCATAGTTGGACTACCCTGGTCAACAAATGTTAAAGAAAATAAATAAATGCATTTTATTACTTGGCTGACTGCTATACTTGTATTGCACTACAACAATTAGCCTTAATTATTCCACTTTATACTACTCATTTAGATTATCTGTATTTATTACATTTACTGCACCCAGATTCATGGGACTAGACTCTCCATTGCTCATTGTTTTACTAATTAGATAGAGATCACATTAGTCTACTGGGGAAAGACATTTGATTTAAATTTGCCCCTTGTTTCTGATTACCTTATCAATCCTACAGAAGTCACAGGTCATATTATTGTATCCTTCAGCCATATCCCATTTTATCACCTTTTCTACTTTGGTTAATTACACCTTTTTTTTTTTAAACAAGAAACGTCTTTATTAAATTATCAGTTATGACGCAGGCAATCATACATTTAAATGAAAACAAACCATATTGACATAATTTTCATTGCAAACATTATACATCACTTATAATCTATCCAGTCATTGTCAGACAGTACACAGCTCTTTCAAATCCTACCTTCTTTTAAGCCTCATTCCACATCTGCATATATTGCTCCCACAATTCACATTTTTTCTGTGTAATTTACTCCTAGATCCCAATTCCAGTTGTTTTATATCTGTCACTATATTCACTACTTCTAGTAAAGTTGACTTAGACTTTGATTTCCATTTTCTAATAATTGCTTTTTTGGCAGCCACCATCATTAGACTCAGCAAGGCCTTACTATGTCTAGGCAATTCCAATTCTGTATCATAGGTCAAAACATTATTTCATTAGTTAAACCAGTTTGCTCACCCAGTATCTTTGACACAGCAGTCTGCAGGGAAATTTTTAAAGTGTTCCATCTCATTACATTCCCAGAAAATATGTTCCCAATTACCTCTTTATTCCCCATCAAACTTCCAACATTTGCTATCTACCTATGTCTAGCCAGGGTATAAAATACCTGTGTAAACATTTCCAAACAAAGATTCTAAATCTTGTAGACTTTGTTGTAGATTTTGGAGACATATATATATCCCCCATTGGTTCTTTGTGAATTGCTTATCCAGTTACTTCCCAATCACTTTTAACCTCCTCTGATTGATTCTTATAGTTATCATGCAATATTGTCTATGCTCTACTAATTATACCTTTTTTATCAATAGCTTCTGTTCTAGGTTCTACTAAAACCTCTGCCAGGTGTTTTGTATAGGCTCTCCCTATTTCTTTCTCATTGCCTATACTCTGATAGGGAAGGCACTCTTTAGCCTGCAGTCCAAATACATTCTTAGCCTCTTCCCATTCTATTACCTTTCTTTCCCTAACTATTTGCTCCCAATACTTTAGGTCTTTTGCCAGTATTCTCCAATAAATTCAAGCTCTCACTTCTCCTCTGGTTGATAAAATATGTCTGACCTATGTATAACAATAAAGGGACTAAAAACATTTTACCTGCTTGTATTTTGCTATCCATATCCATATAACAGAGCTTCCAGTTTCTCATTTTTTATCTTTTGTTTAGTCTCTTCCCACATATGCTTAATTGCCAAATTAGAATCGTTTTAAATCCATTCTCCTAAGTACTTCATTTTATCATGTCCCCCATAAATATGGATATTGCTGAACCAATTCATGTCTGGGTACATAATTTACAGCTATTGCCATTGATTTAGTTTCATTAATTTTCTGTGCTGAAAAGGTTTGAAACTGCCTCAAAATGTTCCACAACACTGAAATGTCCCTTTCTGGTTTTATCAGGTATAAAACAATATCATCTACCAATAGAGCCAGTTTTTCTTGACTACCATACCAATTATATCCTTGAATTTCTGAACCCCTTATTTTCTTTGCCAGTGGTTCTAAATATAGTGCAAATAACAAAGGGAAAGAGGACACCTCTACTTGTTTCATCTGCTCAAACAGAAATTATCAGACAGGAACACACCCACTTTAATTTTTGTCTCTGATCCATCATATATTCTCCTAATCAGCCATATAATTTTATCAGGGAATACAAATGTTTCCATTGCCCTGCTCATAAACTTCCAGCTTACTCTTTCAAATGCTTTCTCTGTATCAAAACCCACCAACAGCAGTGGTATTTTCCTACATTCAGCTTCCCTCTGGATCATCAATGTTCTGTTAATGGCAAATGTTTGCCACCCCTCCACAAAACTACATTAATCCATATCTATCAATCTTGGAATCACCTTTTCCATTCTTTTAGCCATTATAGATATAAACACTTTATATTCATGGTTTAGGAATAAAATGGGCCTGTGTGAAGTTGGATTTGATGGGTCTTTACCCTCTCTAGGTATTACAGCAACCACCGGTTTCTTACAGAATGTCGATGCTTCTACTCCTCTTAAAATACTGTTAAACCAAACCATCCAGATCTTTATCAGTTTTTTTCCCTTGTAAATTCCAAACTTCCACAAGAATACCATCTATTCCTTGGGACTTTCCTGTGGACTGGTTATACATCACGATTTTTTTATCTCATCTCCTCCTATCCTGTTAGTCATTGAGCCTCATCTACCTCTAGCCTTGGCATATTTAATTCTGCCATAAACCTTTCCTTTTGTACCATTTCTTGATCTCCATATTTCTCCATGCTTTATACAGACTTTCATAAAATTTTCAAAACATTTCCAGTACCTCTACAGGATTTCTTGTTATCATCCTTGTTATAGGCTCTGTAAGCTTGGTGACAACCCTTTCTACATTCTGTTGGCTGAGTCATTGTGCTAAATGTTTTTGTGGTCTGGCATTATTATCAAAAAACAGTTGCTTAGCATTCTGCCAGCATTCTGCAATTGTTCCTCTTCTTGTTTTGTGAGATTCCCCTATTCTGCAGTACTTTAGCATTTGTCTGCTCCTCTAAACAATTTTTGTTACTTCTTAACCATATCTCTCTTAGTTTTATTTCCACCACATTTTTAAACTCCAGTTTAATTTTATCCCACTCACTAGCTATATTTTCAGAAGGAATGTCTATCTTCTCTATTAACTCACAAGTAATTCCCACTACCATGCATTAAATTCATCTCTTTTCAACAGTTAGGCAGGAAAGAGCCAATGTCTTATTTTTGTTTCATTTCCTTGGATTTTATTTTAGTTATCATTGGCATGTGATATGATTTAGTCATTGGATGTGTATCAAAACTTTCAATCAAATGCTCAAGTTCCAGTGAGATGTTAGTTCTGTCTAGCCTAGCCCAGATTTTGTATCTAGAGGAATAATATGTAAATTCATTCCGAACACTTACTCCTGAATTCATATCTTTCTTACCAAATATTTTCATAAATTTCTTCAAAAGCCTACCCTCCTTTGTTATATTTCCATTCTGGGCCCCCCAGACACATCTTCACTGCTGTAAATCAAATTCAAGTCCCCACCTATATGTAATATTCCCTGCTGAAAACTGATTATTTCTCCCAGAATTTTATTAAGCTCCATTATAGCAGCTTTAGGTGGAATATAAATAAATGCCAGTATAATCCTTCTCCCTTGCCAGTAGCCCCTTAGTACTATAAATCTATCATTATCTTTTTTTATCCTCTTCTATCACTATTGGAGCTCCTCTTTCAATTAATATAAACACTCATCTTTTCCTTTGTCCCAGGTATTCCTTTGAACTGCCATCCTGAAAATCTTCCTTTATCAAATTCACATATTCAGTTCTTTTCAAATGTGTTTTCTGTAGCGTAACTATTTGCACTCTACTTTTTTTAATATAGTTCACTACTTTTCCTTTTTTGCATCTATGTGTGAGACCACTAACATTTAAAGATAATATAGAAAGCATCATTATGTTAGAAAGTTATTTCCACCTTTTATTTGTAACAGATTTTTGTTAAGTATCTAGGTCCAGCATTTGTTTAACATTTACACACTAATGTTTGGTAGGTTGACCTTTCATACAGTTGTTTCTTGTCATATCCATTTAAGCCTATGTCGCTTCTTACAAATCTTTTTGTTTTACTGAAAGACTTCAAACAAAAAAGTACACCCCAGTACACCCCTAAAACCTATTAACTTAATAGTAACACACAAGGCTATGTACATCTTCAAATATTGAAGTTTTATCCTAGTAATAGGAACAATTGTCCAAAACTGACAGCCACGCTCACAAAGTTGGATTAACCTAAAAGGAAGGTTATTCATGCTAAGATGCATTGTACAGCCTGTGCAAGTGCTGTCTGGTTTTGTATTATCTTTTTTGCTCTCCCAGAATGAGAAAACACTTGAATACCTTCAGAAAGCATTATCTCCTAGCCATTGGAAAAAAGTATTCTATTTTTAATGCTCTTTATCAGATTGTCGCCACATGAGAACTAGATACAGAGTTACTTCTACAAGTATTTATTTATGTATTTATTTGCTAGATGAAAGCTTTATTATATTCAATTTTCTTTTTCATTTATTTGCTTTCTCTTAAAATGTGTTACTAGATAGAGCCAAGGGACTTAATCCAGTCATTTCCCTAGTCAAGAATGAGAAAAAGCACATATAATTTTCTTGCATCATACTCATTTGACCAGACTTGTCTTTACATTGCAGTGCCTACATTTCTTAAAACTGAACAAGGAGAAAGGTAAAAGAAGGAAAACAAAAACAGGGGCACCTGTTTACTTTAGTATACCCATTATACTTGAAAAGAACAGAGAAATCTTTACTTTATAGCATGCAAATATCACACACTATAAAATATTACTGTTAAGATCAAAATTATGTTTTACTTATTGTTTACTCTCTCCCACCTCTTCCCCTCTTCTAAGTGTTCTTCCAAACATTAATGACATCAAATAGGGCATCTACTTTAGAGTCCTCTACATGTTTAACAATGTCAAAAAAGTCCAATATGTCCAGGTTTTCTTGTTCTCTCATGTTTCACAAATATAATTAATGGCTTGTAATCCCACATTTATTTGTCAATTTCCAAGTTGCTGGTTTTATTCCTGTTTTTCTCCATCTCACAAATCTAGTCTCTGCTTTATTTCCAATGTACTCTTGGTTCTTCTAGTTGACTCTTGTGTTTTTTTCTCTCTCTCAAGCATTTTATGTTAAAACATTGAAAAAGGTTTCACTGGCACAGTCTCTCTGTGGTCTTTATTACCAGGAGAACAAAAAGCATAATCTCCTTCTGTTTCACGGCTCACGTTTTGTTGAACAAACTTTTGTATTTCCTCATTAGCAAGTTCTGCATCAAAAAATATTTTGTTCCTCCAAGAAAGAATATTACGAAGATAGCTGCGTCTAGCAGTTAGAATCTCACATCTGTTTGTCAACATTCTCTGATTAGTGGGATAAATGTACTCCTCTTCTGCCTGGGATACAGTGAGTAATCATTTTCCACAAACACTCTACTGTCTCCCACTTTTAGTATTTTGTCATTCTGCCACAGCTTTGTCAGAATCAAATTGTTTTGCTGGTAGGATTGCATCTTTACTATTAAAGGTCTATGTTGCTTTCTCGTGGCCAGGTTTGGAGCATACACACAATGTGCCCTATCAATTAATATATCCTGCTGTGGAATACTAGTCCAGTTGTTTATTTGTGCTTTCATAAATTTAGTTCTGTCTGTTCCTTGCAGCTTTTCTGGTACAGAAGAAAATCTCATGTTTTTCATGCATGCTCTGTCCTTTAATTCTGTTATTTTTTGAAACATCTCTTCTTGATCAGTCTCATGTTTAGCCAGCCTTTTTTTTAATTTTGATATCTGTTTTTGTAGTTTTATCACTTCATCTGAATATCTGTTTAAAGCCTCTTCCATTATTTCCAGCCTTTTGCTATTTGAATTGATATACTCCATCAGTGTTTTGTTTATTTTAATCAGCTCTGAGTACATTTGACTTATTTTTTCCTCTACATTACTGGAAATTATGTCTTGCACCAAAGCTCTGGAGCTTGCATTGCTTATTGATGAACAGTTACATAACTCTTCCCAGTCAATGTTTTTTTCATCAGCTTTTGTTATTGATTTTCTTTCAGATTCTTTGAATTTTTTCTTTGCTGACATCCAGGCAGTGTACTTACTAACCAGTTACTGAAATTCACTGAAAAATATGAGTTCACTGGCTCTTTCTTCTGAGTTTCTATTTTCACAATGGGAAAGCTGAAATTAATCTGTTACTCAATGGGCAGCCATCCTGGAAGTCCACCAATATTAAGTTGTTAACCTATCTAGTTTTGTTACAACCCCTTTGTCTATATTGGCCAATATGGAATCTTAGTCAGCTTTTGCTCCTTTTTTATCCCTCCTGATAGCACAAAATAGCGCAAGGTATTTTGAGGCATTGTAGTAACTGCTTCATATATACCAAGGATGTGCTAGTGCCACCTCACAATGATTCAGTATTTAAGAGGTATAAATATTTACTTAACTTGGAGGCTACATTTTCACCTCAGAACACATTCAATAAGCACAACACATATACACATACAACATGGAACACTTCCACTAAACCTGCTTATGCTGACTTTGTTAAAAGAACACTGCGTATGCCTCCCAGGATAAAGAGTGAGAAATCTCAGACATTAGTCTACACAGCACCACACCCACCTTCACCCTTCACACACAGCCAGTTCAAATACCTCTAAGGGTTACGGGGGTGCAGATTCCAAGTCCTTATGGCCCAGTGAGACTGCATCTAACCACTGTAATGTTTCAGTAATAGGTGACTCTATTGTTAGACATACTAACACCACCCTCACCAGGCTGGATGCAAATAAGATGACAGATGCCTTTCTGGAACCTAGTTCTGGGATGTATCAAGAGCACTTCTATCCCCACATGGTGACAAATATGATTATTCTGTAATAGTTTGCGATATGGGGGTGAATGCCTTCAGGCACTCTACGCAGAGGAACATGCAGAAGGGTATGATTGAGCTTGCTATGCATGTGTTTTAGGCAGGCAAGACACTGGCTTTGCCATCGCTCAGTATGATGCTAACATTTGAATACAAGATATTTGGCTTTAATAACTGGATATGTATCTGTTGGCATACTAGGGGGTCCCCGTATGGATCAATATCTGATGAGATGGCTGACAAGCCTACTAGTTTGCCAGGGATGGTCAGCATCTGTCTTATCAAGGCATTTACATTCTGGCTAAAACCTTTGCTGTTGCCCTCATAGTGCCTTTTTAGGTAGAGCCCATCTAACTGACATTCTAACATAGTCATTTCTAATTTTGAACACATTAATGTAGCTCTACTTAATGCAAGGATTCTAACCCAAAAAAAATGTCTAAGCTGTCTTGCAACTTGAACACATTTCTGTATGTGTAGTTGCACATGGCATTAGACCTATGAACGCACTCCCTCAGTTCCTGGATGTATTGCCTACCATATTTTCAAAACTACTGGCCACTGTGGTGGAGTGTCACTATTTGTCAAGGGTATCATCACCTTATGACAGATTCCTTAAGACACCACATATGAACTCCTTAATGTCCAAAGCATCATAGAGAACTACTAAGTTGGGGTTTGCTAGGCTTGTAATAGCCTGCAGAATAATTGCCCAGTACTTACTTATGAACCTACAATGTATATAAATTGTATTGTGTTAAAACAACTGTAATTACTATTTTCATTAAAAAAGTGGCTATTGCAAATCTTGTAGCATGCAAAATATACCACATGTACAGAATACAAACAAAGGTGAATGATACTGAGTATGTGTCTGCTTTCATTGAAGATGTAGCAAGATGATAAAAACAACAAAAACATAGCTCCCCAAATAAGCTCGCATTTGCACTGTCTTCAAATCAAAAAGTACATTACCTTATTGAGACATTAGCTTGTTGGACTCTTCCTCCTTCCTCTCCCACTGTGAGACTTTGGAAACATGAAAAACATTATCCCAATATAAACTAAACAGGAAAATCAGAGATTGCAGAGTTGGGTATAGAGAATGATTTTTAGTCATTCACTTAGTTCTACTGTGTTTTTGAAGAGTGCTCAAGCACATTCAATTACAAGGCAAAGTTCATGCTGAAGTGTGCTGAAAAAGTGTACAAATACCACTTGTACTTATAGAGAAGGTTGCCTGCTCAATTGCATTTATTTTCCCCTTCTTTTTACAAGTTTATAGCTATTTGCACATCTAGATTTTTGTAAAGTACATTTCTTAATTTTACTTATTTCTGGGAAGGTTTTATATTCCTTTAAATGCCTGTGTATGGCATTATTTTATTAGATTAAGGGTATGAGCATTGAACTGATGAGAACTCCACTGTTGGTTTCTGCCTTTGGAGGTGCTACTATTCAGTCTGTTACTACCCAAAGAAAGGCTTATTGTAGAGTTACACAGCAATATGCTTAATGTATGCTAGTGTAGTCTAGCTGTTGTCAACATCACCACAAAGAACAAGAAGAGGAGTTGGTTCTGGACAGACATAATTAACTTCCTCCTGGAAAACATCTGTGTGCACAGAATATCCCAGCAGGTCAAGATTTAAGTGCCTTCCACACTTTTAGCTGCACAGACAAGGGCTAAATGTGGTGGTGTCTTGATATACATCAATAGCAAGCATATCTCTAAGTGGTCAAACTAGATAATGTGCTAGAGTTTCTCCACATGCAGATCACCATAGACAAAATCTCATACTGTATCCTAGCCAGATATAGGGCACCCTCCATGTTCCAAGAAACTCACAATGCATATTTGGACCTAATGGAGACTCTTACAATCCAACCTGATACCCTACTAATGGGAGACTTTAATTAGTTCTCTATAGATTAGGAATCCTTCACATTTACAGGCACAGAAATTTCTTGACTTTGTAAAGACAAACATCCTTAACCAAATAGTGAGTACTCCCACTACCGGCTCCAAAATGCTGAACCTTGAGCTCACAAATATGGGAGAATGCTGCACCCCCCCCCACCCAATGTCTTGTCCTCCCTGGTAAGATCTGACCATAAAGATGTCTCATTTGAAAATTTTGAAATCAAAATCAGACCGTAATCCCATTAGTTAGGAACTATTCCAAGGCAAATTACCTTTTATTAAGTGATGATTTGTCAAAATTCAATATCCTTTCAAACCCAGTGAACACAACAGCCTATGCAAAATTGCTCTCAGAAACTCTGTATAACCATGTCAATGGCTGCATAGAGGCTGCTGTAACTACCAGAAGTAAGCCCAAAACTAGCACTAGAAACAAACTGTCCTGGTGGCATCCCAAATTGAACAGGATATACAATAAAAGAAAAAAATATGGCAAAATATCAGGGAGGGTAATTCCCATAAAGATAAAAACTCTCATCAGACTAAATAGGAAACTAAGAGGGCTCATTAGGTCAAGCAAAATCAACTTTGAGCATAAGATAGCCTCCCTGCTGAAGGATAACCATAAGTCCTTCTTTAACTATGTCAAAAACCTCAAGGACAGCATGCAGCAATGTGCTGAACTTGGGGTTAATGGTGCCACATTCACTGAGCCTGGTGACATAGCAAACCTGTTAGTGGGCAAATTTAGTTCCAATTTTACTCCCCTCTCACCCACAACCATCCCCCAGAAAGACCCTCAAAACAACTCCTCTAGCTGTAACTAAGGAGCTGTACTGGTTATGCTCATTAAAGCCAAGAACACAGCCTCATTGAGCCCCAATAATATCCCAGGATGTTTCCTGAATAGTCTAAAATATGACTTATCAGGACATCTGGAGTCATTATTTAACTACAGTCTTAAAATGGGATTTGAGCCACAAGAATGGAGGATAATGATGGTCATCCCTTTCATAAGGGAGGACCTTCAACAAATCCTAGAAACTACAGACCCCATTTGTCTGACTAGTCGTATTTGCAAAGCCATGGAAAGACTTATCATGGAATTTATCAGCTAGGACACAGGAGATTTACAGACACTGGATCCATCCCAGTTTGGCTTTGTCAAACTAAGGTCATGTTTGCTGAATCTGGTGGATTTCTTTGAAAAGGTCACTAATGCAATGGATGAGGGGAAAGCAGTGCGTGCTGCCTACCTAGAGCTGGTTAAAGCATTTGATGCAATACTTCACTCAGGCATTGTCAACAAACTTACAGAACTAGGAATAAACCCCTTTATAACATGTTGGATAGCTAATTTGCTCACTGATAGGACCCAGGAGGTTAGAATCAGTGTGGTCACCTCCACAAAGATGCTGGTCACCAGAGGAGGTTGGGTCACTCCTCTTTGGCATCTACTTCTTGGATGTCAAAGCTAATGTGAAAGGCCTATGGCTAACCACGTTCACAGATGATTGCAAACTGGGAGCAGTCATTGAATCTCCCCAAGACAAGAACACCCCACAGAAATGTCTAGGGCAGTCAAATGCTTGGTACCAAAGCCATGGCTTAAAACTCAATACTAAGAAATGCATTATAATACCTTTTGGGAAGTCTACCACCCTAGGTAACTATGTCATCAATAAAACACCCCTAAAAGTTGATTCAGTACTCAGGGATCTGGGAACACATGTAGATAGTAACCTGGCCTTCAACTAACATGTGTCCAAGATAGTAAGAAAATCCTTTTATGTTGCTCAACTTATAAGCAAGGGCTTGGCATCTAGGTCCAGGCCTCATCAGACCTATCATAGATTATAATTACCTCTTCAGTATGTACTTGACCTGACATGTGCAGCAACTGGAATGTCTGCAAAAGTTCCTTACAAGAAGAACCCAGGGAGTAAACAAAATGCCCTAAGCTGATAGCCTCAAAGTCCTGTTTCTTCACTTGATATCATTAAGACTTATGAAAAGTGATCTTTGCCTGGAATACAAGGCATCCCTGGATGTTATTTTGATGAACCTTTTGCACATCTGTAAAACAAACATCAAAACTGCTAGATTAAAAGACCTAAATTCTGCTTGTGTCTTAAACTGAACATATTGAAGAGACAGATATGTTTCTCAGACAATTCCTGTTCTCTGGAATAGGCTTCCCATCCATCTAATGCAGAGCTTCTCCCTATCCTTATTTAAGCAAACTTGGAAGAGTGGATGGGTAATAGGAAATTCCCCCCCAGTCTGGTGCCTGTATCTCTCATGGGCAGATGCAGTCAGTAAATCACCCCATATATAAATCAAATGTGTACACCATATTTGGATTGCATAGCTAGGCTTGCAAGGACCTAGTGATCATTAGTCTGCTACACGCCTATGAATCTATGAAGCTATGACTGTATGCATTGTATTCACAGGCTCCACGATGGCCATCATAGGCTTTCAGCATGTATTTAAAGAACTTTACATATTGAAAAGCTGATTCATCAAACAGGAGTTTATTAAAGTGGACCAATGAAGCTGGAGATTTTGGTTGCTGAAGTAAGGTAAGTTTTACCCTCTTGTAAGGTTCCTAAAAGTATGCATATAATTTGGGAGAGGTTAGACATGTTAATCTGGTTTATGTCCTTAGTCAAGAATAAATCCTAAGCATGTCATAGGTTCATAGGTTCATAGGTTCGTACTAGGCTATCTGCCCAAGGGCATTTATAAGCCTAGCCAGTTATTTGGCTTTGCTGCCACTTTAGCTTTTGAATAAAACTATTCCTATTAGTTTGCTGTGCCTCTGTCAAGAAGTGACACTGAAGTAATCCGAACAAGGCCAGTGGTGCTCTGCCTCACATGTGTACCGGGATTTGTTCCACAGCATAGGGAGTCTCTGGGTGATGAATCTGTCCTCCAGTCAGTTCTATTAATAACCGTGTCAAGGTTTAAGTCTCCGCCCTTGTGGTTCTGAGGGATCTAGATTTTTGAGGTGAAGCATATTCATCAAATCAAGGTTTGACATGGCCTTATATGTCAGGCACAGGTCACCTCTGAGCAAGCGGTATGTGACTGTATAGAGCTGGAGTTCTTACTGACGGGCAGCATATGACATATTATTGAGACCCTTTATCCTTTTGGTGAGGAACTTTTGGGGCCTTTCCAGCTGCTGCAGGTGTCGGGTCAGATACATTTTCATGATCAGGTGGGCAATGTAGAAGGTTTTTCCTACTACTAGCAAACACAGTGTCAAAACTAAAGGCTACTGTCAACCTGGGTCCCCAGATCCCTGATGACTTCTTCTGTGCTCAGTGGATTGCCACCTATATGGTAGCTATGACTATGTATTTCTTGGCATTTAACTTTAGGCCATGGCTCTGGCACCAGTTATCCATTTCTGTGAGGCCCTTCTGAAGGATATCTGTGTCAGATGTGTTCGACTATGGGGCCCCAGTTTTAGTCATCTGCAAAACTTTGTCAGCCATAACCCTCCTGTGTTTGCTTGTATTTCAGAAAAGTAGATGCCGAACAAGAGTGGACCCAGGACTGATCCCTGTGGGACACCACTTGTGACAGGCTTTGAGTCTGACATGGCTCCAGCAACTCTGACCCTGTGGGTTCTGTCACTTAGCCAGTTTGCAAACCATCTTGTGATGTATGGGTTTACATTCAAGCTGATGAGTTGCCAGGTCAAGGTAGGCTGTATGGACTGCCTTTCCTCATCAATGGCCTTGGTGACTGTCTCGAAAAAGTCAACCAAGTTTAAAAGGCATGATCTGCCTTTGACAAAGCCAAACTGGGTTGGATCCAAAGTCTGCAAGTTCCCTATGTCTTTATTTATGAGTTCCATTATGATCCTCTCCATGGCTTTGCAGATAAGGCTTGTCAAGCTAATGGGATGGTAATTTCGGACCACAGGCTGTGCGCCCTCCCCTGAGTGCATTATCCTGAGGTGAGGCTAAGATTAAGGTTTAATTCCTCATTGTCCCATGGATGCTGTGTTTTTGCTTTGGAGAGAGCAGTTCTCACCTGGGTGTTGGAGATGTTTGGGGGGCTACAATCCTCTGGTATAGATATTTCTCCTTTTGGGGGGGAGGGGGGGGGAGAAGTTTGCACTGAACCTGTCAGCCAGTATGTTGGCAATGTGTGTAGATTCAGTAATCTTCACATCATTTTGAACTAATTCTGAGCATATCTGGGAGTTTCCTCCTAGGTTTCTAACATAGCTAAAGAAGGCCTTATGATTGTCTTTTGAGTCCTTGGCGATTTTTCTCTCAAAATTTGCCTTGGATGATTTTACTTATAATGATCAAAGGTGTCTTACCTTTCAAGGATTTTGCTCTATCTTGTAGTAGCTGGGGTCCACCAGACTGGACGCTTGCCTTTGGTACAAAGAGTCTTAGTTTTGTTTGGGATTGCCTGATCCATGCAGTCCTGTAGGTGCTGGTAGAAGGCATTTGTAAGTGATTCAGCGGTTTGAGTAATGTTTACCACTGGCTCAGGGGCCTTAAAGGAGACCACATTAGTTTTTAGAAGTGTGAAGTCGGCTTTTGAGAAGTTTTTCACTGTGGTCTTTATTTCAGGTGGGGGCGGGATGAGGACCTCCAGTGAGATTAGTTTATGATCTGATCTCACCAGTGAGGGTATACTCCAGTGTTGAACATTTTGATCCCATGTTCGTGATGATGAGATCAAGTATGTTTTCTCCTCTTGTGGGGATGGTGACTAGTTGTTCCATGGCATTTGAGTTTATGAACTCCAGGAACCTTTGGGCTAGAGTGTTTGGGCTTGAGTAGTGTTCCCAGTCTATATTAGGGTAGTTGAAGTCACCTAGTATGATGGTGTTTGGAGATACATTTATCCCCTCCATTGTTTTCAGGAAGGCCATGTGAGGTTCCTGAGTTTGAGAGGGTGGCCTGTAACATGCTACAAATTGCAGAGCAGTCTTGCCTATGGTTAATTGCACCTGGATGGTCTCCGATGCATCATTAAGTCAACAGTTTAAAATGATATTTTATCTACAGTGTTTGAAACTATTATACCCGATGACATGTGTCTGGCTATAAACATGGAGAATTTCAAATAATTTTTTTCTGCATTTAGAACTAACCTGATAATATTTTTCTAAAGTACTCTGAACTAAGAATAGTTAGCAATATGATATAAGAAGAATTGTGTCAGCTTCCTACTGACATCACTAGTACAATGTTAATTTCATTGACAAAACGTAGAAATAACAAACATTCAAAGACAGAGTTATGTTGTGCATCTTAAGCCATAAAAAACAGGAAAAGAAAAGATATGTTGCCATAGCACCTGCCAGACTTTATGGGAACTCTTAAACCAGTCAGTATTATGGGAGTTAATGATTATATCAAGAAAACTGGAAATGTGAAAGATGTAGCATATTATGTCAAAAATGCAATGTTATATTAATGTTAAAGTAGGAAAAGTTTACCATGATTAACTGAGGAAAATTTATTGAGTCTACATTTTCTAACTGGATTGCAGAACCTACAATTTTACTGTTTTGTCATGTCTGTTCTGTATAGCTGAGAAAGCATCATGAAAAGTTACAGGTAACTATTTCTTCAGAAAGAAAAATGTGCAAAACTGGTCATTATGACCTACATTATCGATGGAATTAGAGATATGGGGCACAAAGGCTATTCATGTCATCCAAAGGGGAGAGCCTTAGGCTAAGCCTGTCTCTTCCAGCTTGAAGAATACAAAGGTATGTATATTCAGATTGGTAGTGGGACCAACAATGATGCCTGAGAACAGAAGTGGTGCCTGTCAAACCTATAATAAAATACAGATGGTGCATCCATCGGGTGTTCCTTCTTGTTCATCTATCATATTCCTAGTCTTTTACGGTCTCTCTTCTTCTCACTTTCCTTAGCAGCCTGTGTGCAGGTCATGATTGTTTCATTTCCACCATTAAATATTATGGTCCCCTCCTTTGGATAGTGCTCCCCATGTATTCATTACCCTTTCAGTGAAATAGAGTTTCTTAGTTACGTTTTTATTCACTCTTATAACTTCAGATATATCACTCACATTTTCCTCATATTTTTGTTTTATACATCATCACCACCACATTTCATATTTTTTTAGTATTGTACAAATGAGCATCATAGACTTCTTAACCACATTCTTTCTCCACTGTTCCAACTATTAATCAAAGATGTTCAGCCTACTCCAGTAGCTATGTCTGCCCATGACATTCTGCGAGTGCATAACCCTTTCCTCTACAACATTCTGCATTCTTTAGTTTTGCTTTCAGATGGAGGCACTACAGCCAAATACAGTACTCTGAACAGTGACTTACTTGAACCAGGTTTAGTGGTAATCTCATACCTTTTCCATTTCATTTCATTACATTTGGGTACATACCCAAGTACCTTGCTGCCATTACTGTATTTTTTCTGCTCTGGTTTGAGTAGTTAATTTTATCCATCAAGGTAACTCAAGGTTGTTCTTAGCTAATTCTTTAGCTATACATCATCCATCTAATAAGCTTCTTTAACTTTTTGGGCCTAAAATTTAACATCTTCAGTTCATTGTGACATGACATTGCCACCTGTATAATGGTTTTTTACCTATCTTGTCAGATCTGCTTGCATTTTCTAAACTCACCCTAATGTTTTACATAGAAAGAGTTCATAGTCAGATACCAATTAATTAAATGAGGGACAAATTAATGAGAAATGTCATCAGATGACAGCTAACTGTCTCTTCCCTCAAAGAAGCTCCACTTAGAAGGATGTGTCTCAGGGTAAGCTCCCTCCCACAAAATGAGTGATAAGGTTTTCATATAAGATTGACTTTCTCGTCACTTCACAGGTAAATACTAGGCAGTCTGCAGAGTATTATATGCCTAGCCAATAACAAAACAATGATCAAAAGTGAGAATCATACCCTGTATCTTCTGTGAGGTAAGCACTTTAACATGTATGTCAACCCCAACCCTAAACAATGCTCAGTGGGGATGCTATGCTCTCTCTTGCTCTTTCAGGTTTTATTACCAAGTAAGAGGCAGGCAGTCTAGGAGATCAAACGTTACAATATTATTGTTGTCATTATCAAAAGATATTGCACAGATAACATTGATCCCCTTTAAGAACAACCAAATGCACTCAGGGATTGTGAGCAGTGCGGAAACAGTCTGCATAAGCATTCCAAGTAGTCCCTTTACAACTAATCTGTATACAGTCATATTTATTACTTCTCAGAATAGTTTCCTTGTCAATAAATATTAATAAGAATACTCCTGAGTTTATCAGTAATGTACCACCCCCACCTCACCTTGAAATCCTAGTAAAACATACACGATTACATGCGAGGGCTTATTATGGGACAACCATCAGCATGCCTCAGAATTGCTAAATGGACTCTTGGACATCATTAAGAAATATTGGAACTGCACTCACAAAATACAAAACTTATAAGCTTATACTTCTGGCCACTTATGGGAATGATATAGTACAATCCCATTTTTTCAGTGGAGTATGAATCATTCACTATCACAAATAATAATATTCTTTTTTTTTTTCAAAACAGGTTTATTGTATTAACATACAAGAGAAATATCATAACAATTTTATACAAGTAATTAAAAATAGATATGATTATAACATTCAACAAAACAACTAAAGTATTTACAAAGACATCCACTACAATCAGATCAATTAATTAAACTAAAATACCATGCTATTGAAATTAGGATTTTTTTAACAAATTTTGTAAATTATCCCATACAATATAATAAGATGTTTTTCTAGTTGTTCTTGACCTAATTGTGTTTATTTCCATATGGCACACTATATTCATAACATTTTTAAATTCATTGAATGAAGGAGGTGTATCTGAAATCCAATTTCTGGTTATTATTTTCCTAGCCACTGCTAGAATAGACCATAACAAGGGAAGCTTAACCTTTTTAACACTTTGAGGTACAGGTGTGTTGAATAATATAAGAGATTTAGAAATAATGAAATTATCTGTAAAAAGAGCCTGCAAAAATTCATTAATTGACTTCTAGTATTCTTTCAATTTTATACAGTCATAAAACATATGAGCTCAGTCAGCATTAATTTCTACATTACATCTCTTACATGGGTTATCTTTATTATTTATCTTATTCATCATCAAAGGTGTATAAAAAGATCTATGTAAAAATTTCCATGTATAAAGTCTCCAGACAATGGAAGACGTAGTTCTATAGGCAGATTCCAATATATATTGTTTATCTTGTTGATTTGGTGGGTCCCCATTAATATAAGTGAAATAATTGCAGTATGTATCTACACTGTAAAAAGTTTCTTGTCTGATAATTTTATGTATGTATGAAAGTTTACCTTTATCAGAAACTTTATGTTGTAAATTTAATATCAAGTAATCAATCAGTGTTGGAACAGATTCTTTAACTGTTATAGACATTAGAACTATTTTATTAATGAGATGTTGTCTAAAGGTCTGAACCTCTAACCAGCAAGTTTCTCTTAGATCAAATTCTTGTTTTAAGAAATCTAGATTTTTAACTTTATTATCAGATATCAACTGATACCAGTACTTTAGATCATTATCTGTAGCTAAATGAGTTCCTTCAGAAGTAGATGACAAAAGCATACCCTGAGTATACATTATAGGGAATATAATAAAATTCCATTCCCTATACTTAGGGTGCATGAATATAAAGTTACGATAGCTAATAATAATATTTAATGGGTAACAAACCATATGTTTAGGTGTAATGGGTGAAGTACAAAATTCCTTTAGTAACCATAACATGGAGTTATTTACAATCATATTTTTATGTGTTAAGGAGATTTTCATGAAGTGCATACTAATTAGCTACCAATAATCTTTCCATTTGGTGACATATGACTGATCTATTAATAAAGTAATAACTTTGACAATAGAAGAGATAGTATATAAATTAAAGTCTGGAAAAAAAATACCCCCTTGAGACCAGCTGTTAGTATGTTTCTTTAATGCAATCCTAGGTCTATTAGGTGCCCATAGGAAATTTAACATTAGTGTATTCAGTTTCTTGATAATTATTTTTGTAGGTGGAAGTATTATTGATTGTATTAAGTATAAAATCTTGGGAAATATTATCATTTTAATAATTGTAAGTCTCTCCTCCATAGTAAAAAACATATTATTCCAGGTATTAAAAAGATTTTGTATATTAAGAAAACAGGTATTATAATTATTATATATAATAGATTTAATATCTTTAGATAGTATTATACCTAAATAAGTTATCTGACCTGAATTGGGTACATATTTAGTAAAATCGCTAATGAGAATATTTTTCGTGTATATATAGGTAGTATTTTAGTTTTTCTTCATTGAATATTAAACCAGAAATACTTTTAAAATTCATCATTTTATCAAATAGAGACTGCATAGAAGAATTAGATCCTGCTGATGTAATTATAACATCATCTGCAAAAGTTGAATTTTGGATGTTGTATTTTCATCTATTTCAAAACCCTCTATGTCAGTACTGTTTCTGATCAAATTAGCCCAAGGCTCCATTACTAAAGTGAATAATAGTGGAGAAAGTCGACATCCTTGTTTTGTACCTTTAAAATGGGTATTTTTGTGAAACATATGTTCCTACCTTAATATAAGCCAATGTTCCTTTGTATAAATGCTCAATTAGATTTACAAATGCATCGAAGTTTGTGCACTTCAGTAAGGTAAACAGATAGTTCCAACTTACTGAATCAAATGCTGAACTTATATCAAGACTAATAAGTGTTAAATCTTTCTTTTTCCTATTTGCAAAATCAATTAACGTTAAAGTTCTTCTTATATTATCAAAAGTATTTCTATTTACAATGAAGCCTGTCTGATCTATATCTATAATGCCGGGGATGATTGTCTTCAATCTATCAGCAAAAATACTCATAAACATTTTATAATCAACATTAAGTAATGATATGGGCCGATATGAAGTACATCTAGTTGGATCTTTATTAGGTTTTAAAATTGGTGAAATAAATGTATATTGCCAAGATGGGGGGGTTATTAACTCAGTTTGGACCAAAATAAAAACCTTATGTATTAATGAATATGTACTTTCAGAAAGGATTTTATATATCTCTGGTATAATACCATCATTACCCGGTGCTTTATTTGATTTAAGCTTATTTATTTATGTAATAACCTCTGTATATGAAATACTTTTGTCCAATAGTTTAATCTGTTGTTTATTAAGCTTTTTATTCATGTTTGTGGTTATAAACTCCTTTATTTTATCTTTAGGTTCCATGTTAATGTTATTATGGTTAATTTTGTGAAAGTGATTTCTAAATTCATCTAGTATTTCTGGTATACTAGAAACATTCTTCTTTTTCCTTAGAGAAAAGATTTCTTTGATATGGTTTTGTTTATTCAACCTTTTTGTTTTATTTTTAAGTCTATGTAAGTATTTGGGGCTTATTGAATAAGACAAAAACTTGTATTTCTCTAAAGATATTTTAACTTTGTGAGTTAAAATTTCTTTGTATTTCTCATTTAGTTTGTTTATTTCTTCAATAACTTTCTTGTCCATAATATTTTCTTTATTATTATGTTTATAAGAGTCTAATTTACTTTGAATATCTAACAATTCCTTATCCCAAGATTTCCTTTTATTATTATACCATCTGATACTTTGTCCATATAGATATGATTTTAAGGCATCCCAAACATAGACAATGGAGACTTCAGGAGTATTATTTATGTCTAAAAATGTTTTACTTCTGAAAGTATATATTCTTTATAGTCTTTTAGTTGAGTTAAGTATGCTGGTATCCTTTTGATCTGAACGTTATGAGTATTTTTTATCATGAATTCAAAAACAATTGAATTATGATCAGATATAGGACATGAAATGATTTTGGAATTAATTAAATCTGTTACCATCTGGTTAGAAATAAAGACCCTATCTATTTTTGAATAAGTTTTGCATCTGTTAGAAAAAAAGGTGTATGGTAATGATTTTTAATCTATCTGATTATTAATATCATTCAAATGATAAGAATTAGCAAAATCATTTAAATGTTTTGCATTAGATGTAATTCTTCTTTTCCTATAGTGGTAGTATCACTTTCATGTAGTATACAATTAAAGTCACCAGCTAAAATAATATCTCCTATAGAGAATGATATGATCTTATCAAGATGATGTTTCACTGTATTAATACCAATTCCAGGTATCCAATATACATTAATTAAAGTGTAAGTCTTCCCATTAATTTGTATTGTAACCGTACAAAACATTCCTTTGTCATCCTGATAAGACTTAATGGTTTTAGGAATGGGCATACTTTTATTCCATAAAATAGCCACTCCTCTTTTTTCTGAGTGTGCTCTGAACTAACCAATACTGTATATTTGTTTGTGGCTAGTTTAACAATATCTTTTTGCAAGAGATGGGTTTCTTGCAGGAAGACTAAGTTGGCCTTATGTAAATTAATGTATCTTATTAGGCTTGCCCTTTTACACGGATTATTCAATCCATTAATGTTTAAAGAAATTCCTTTTAAAGATGTCATTTGGCATTTTTAAAACTTAAGAATCTTATGATCAAAATAACAAATAACAACATAAGTAATTTTACATCTCCTCCTTTAGGTGTACCTTTAAATATAGCTGTATTTATTGAATCTCTTATGGGATTTTGTATAGGATTCAATTTTGTTTGTAGTGACAATGAGTGTACAAAATATATTGTGGATGTCAAAACTATATACATATAACAATGAACAAGTGGAAATAATGTAAGGATTAAACCTTGCATCCAGCCTGGAATTAAAAACTCCAACTTAGAGTAGTATTTACCACTCAAGTTAACCCCCTACCCTAAGCAGCAGTACCTCAGCTACCACCTTATCAATTTAATACTGGTTATATTTAACTTAAATTAACAGCTTTCAATTCAATTATCTAGCAAGACAAGACTACACATTTGATAAAACAGCATCATATAAACTAAAATAAACTTTTTTTTTTTTAAACTATTTATACTACTATATACATCTATGTAATATAATACATTTGTATTCAAATAGCATTCAAATAATCTTGATATTAGGAACCAAGAGGAGAGAGAGAAATAAAAGACGTGAAAGAGGGAGAGAGAGTGAAAGAAAGAGAGAAAAAAAAAAAGAAGGCATATTTACATATTAATTTATTCAAAGTATGTAAAAATAAGTTCTAACATTCATTTAAATCAAAAACTTTGGCTAATATGGTTCAGACATTACATATATTAAGATGCATCTATTTTCTGTCATGTAAATGCAGTCAACAGCTTCCAAAAAGAACCTTGAATTGCTTGTATATGAGCATTTTACTCATACTCATTATTATCAATAGAATAAAATATTATATTTATAGAAATTGTTATAAATCATACTGCATAGTTATGCAAATTCTCAGAAACACTTGCATTATTGTAAAAAAAAAAAAAGGCATCTGTATTTTGTATGTCTATACTACTGCTTTAAAATATATCACATGACAATTTCTTCCAGAATAGAGTTATAAAGTTATTTATGCTTGTCAATCAGATGAATTAAATGAGTTATAGTAATGTATATGTTTGGAACATAAGTTTCTAACACAGATTAGTATGCTGCAGTCAAGTAGACTTTCAAAAACACTTGAATAAATGTTTCATTTTCTATGCCTTCTAAAATAAGACATTTACTTACTACAAGAAACTGCATCATTTAAAATAATTATAACTGACATATTTTATGAATTATAACATAGATATTTAAGTAATTATATAAAATAACTCACATTTAGATGTTAAAGAGTTCATTTTCCTTCATATAGTTGCATTTGCATCAGTTCTACTTCCTGGTAGAGTGTTCTTCCTGAATCTGCAATGTGTCAGTGTGATATCTGGGTCAAAGGTCAAATTGACTGCTTTCAGCTTCTCTGTGAGAATTCTGAGAGTTGAAGCTTTTGAAACAACTCGAGGACACTGTTCATGAGGTAGCCACATCCCAGATTGTCTCCCTTAACATTTTGGCGGGAAACTTGTTAAAAACTAGTGACAAACATTCATTTAGCAGTGTAAATGCATCTAAACATGACAAAACCTAATGTATTTTACAGGTTATTACAGCCTCTATGTAAGTGAAATTAAGCCCAAAGTTATTAATAAGTAATAAAACTCAATATTTTTGTCCCAACTCAATTTTTATGCAAATCTTATTATTTACTGTGTCTATATGATCAAAAGCATTTCTATATATTAATATGAAAAAAAAAATAAAGAGAAAGAATAAAGAAAAGAAAAAGAGAGTAGAAAATAAAAGAGTATAAAGCAGAAATAAAAAAAATGTTAGAGAAAGCTATAAGAAGTATATACAATGGAATATTACTTACTGTTTATATTAATAGAGTTAAAAATAAAACATATTATTTACTATTATTTAGTTCTAATTATTATTAGTTAAAGCATGACAGATTATTTACAAACAAGCATAAGCAGTATAATCAAGAAAGTATAATTAGGAATAGCATTTGAAGAACATATAAACTTTTTACAAGGAATAAATATGTTATTATTCTATTAATCATATTTTCATTACTCTTCTCTCCCTGCCCTCCCCCACCCTTTACCCACTACATAATCTAAATAGAATGTCATTGTTTAAACAAAGAAAATAAGAAAAGGAGAAAAAAAAAGAGAAAAAAAAATTTATCAAATTACTGACCTTACTTCTCTTTTTCAGAAAGAGAAACAAATTGAATAATAGCTTGTTATTAGTTCCTCAGATATTTTGACTCGTTATGAAACAAAACATTTATTTGCACACAGAGAATAACTTTGATTAAATCTTTTTCAGAATATTTGTGGCTTTCTGGAAATGCAGGAACTATATTTAAAAAGATTAATAATGAAGTAAAATGATGAGAGAAAAAAAGAAAAAAAACATAGAAGAAATCATTTGTTTTTTAGTCTCTTCTTCTCTGAAGTCTTCCACGAAGTTTCAGTTGCCAGTCTCTTTAATGAAGGTCTAGCCCATTCCATTTCCTCTATTTTATCCAAAATCTTATTTTTTTTTATAAACAGTAAAGCAGAGTCTAAGTCATCAAAAATTTTAGGACCATCAGGAAGGAAGATTTTTAGCTTGGCAGGAAACAGAAGGTATGTTTTAAACTGTGCTTTTTTAAGCTCCCTTATTAGTGGCAGAAAAACTTTTCTTTTAGCTATTACCAAGGAAGAATAGTCATTGTCAAAATGCACAGTTGTCTCATTAATCTTAACAGGAGCTTTAGCCCAAGCAGATTTAAGAACCATCTCTTTATCAAAGATGATAGAAATCTAACTATAACTGATCTAGGATAGTTTTTGTTAGAGTTGGTATTAGCTATAGATCTATGTGCTCTTTCGATACCAAAAGAGAATGCTTCTGGTAAGTCTAAAGTTTTAGGGAGCCATGTTGTTAAAAAGAAGTAATATTGTTACCTTCAATATTTTCTGGCAGTCCAAAAATCCTAATGTTATTGCGCCTAGATCTATTTTCCAGGTCATCCAGCTTTGTTTGTAAATGTGTATTTTGTTTTAGCAGAAACTCAATGTTGATTTCCTCTTCTTGGATTCTATTTTCCATGTCATTCACAGCTTCTTCTATGCCTGTCATCTGGATCTTCTGTTGTTGCAGGTCTATATGTAACAAGTCTATTTGTTTTGTAGTTTTTTCTATGACGGTATCTATTTTAGTATCCATTTTATCCATCTTAGCAGTAAGTTGCTGGATTATAGTTATCAGAGACTGAAGTTCTTTCTTGATGCTGGAGTCTTGAGAATTTGTCTTACTGGAACTCATTTCAGACTGATAAACTGACAGGAAAATTTCCAAAGTGATTTCTGACAGGAATATTGTTAAAATTTCCTTTCTTTTTTAGATATAGTTCAAGAACTATATAAAACAAACATATTTAGAAAGAAAATTACTTCAAAAATTATTTTTTTAAGTAATTAATTCCTGTCAGTGTAATGAAATTGGTGGAGCTGAAGAAATCTGCTGCTATCCTGTGTTCATCCTTCAACAAATAATAATATTCTAACTACTGTAAATTTAGTTATCTACAAACTGATGAATGACAAAGTTTATAACTCATATGAGCTTAACTGATAACTACTCTATCTAACTGAGGGCTGAGGTGAGGTACTCTTATGTCTTTGCATTTGCAGATCATCTTGGTTATTTCATCCCTAATGCAGACATTATCAGTCATTTAATAACCTGATAATTTGGTATTGTCTGTGCTATATCTGTCAGTACATTACACATAAAGTATTGTCATGCCTGTATTTTTACTGTTTTCAGCATGTGATAAACTTGTGATGTCAGGAATGAAGTCAGGCTGGATAAAACTGATTTAAAGATGTTTTGTACTTTTATTTTCTTCATTTCCTACTTGTAATACATTTAGTCTGCAAAATGTGAGTAGCTGTGCAGCCTTTTCTCGTATTAATGTAAAAGGGGATGAAAGGACTGGAATGTATGAATCTGTTTAAAGATTGTTAGCAGGTCATAATATGTAATTGCAATCCTCTTCAAGGAAGTAGATGTCTAGAATTATAAAAAGAAAGTAGACATTAAAATAGATTTCAGTTAAGAGATGTAAGTTGGCATCCAATGTATTGGTGCTTTTTATTGTTTCTGGACCGATGTAATTAAGCCTTTATCTTTCAACAAGTGACAGAAATTTGTAGTTACTTTTGCTGTGGAAAGACCATCAGCTATAATATGTTGATGCAATGATTTCCTGCAACAGAATGTGATGTAATGATTTGTGGGGAACACAACTGTAGACCTGAAAGTAAATATTTTACCCTGGCTTTTGTTTGGTCATGTCTCTGCTTTGAAAAAATTTGTAGCACATATGTGAAAATGGTTTGCCCTGCCTATGAATATGTTTGATATTTTTCAACCTAGGGTTGATAAGGACCAGTGAGTGTTCTTTAGTAACTGGTAGCCAGAATATTCATTTATCTACAGTTTAAATACTTTTCATATTCTATCTGTGAACTGAATGTTATTCTATGTATATTTTAACATGCAATTTTACATTTGCCTTATTATTTAATTAAATGTATTTATTCACTTTTAAACTATTTTGGTTAGTCTTTTTTATTATATCTGTATTACTGTTGTTTATAATCCGTGAGGAGAGTTCATGTTTACCATTGCTTAACCAGATGTGGCCCCCATCTCCTCTTAGCTAGATTATTTGAGCCTATTTCCAGTAAACATATTGAAGAGCAGTGAGTAATTGGGGGTCCCTGGCCTTCCAGGATGTTGGCAGTATTGCTGTGCCAAGAAGAAAAATGTGGGGAACTGAAGAATTTGACCAGTCTTTCCCAGAAATTATGTGTATGTAACAAAAATAATAATTTATGTGAAAGACAGTTATTATGAGAGAGGAACAATGTAATACAATGTGATTCACAGAGAAAGATTGGTGAGAAATGGGGCTGGGGTGCTAGGTCAAAAGCTCAGTTCTGAAGGCAGTTTATGAAAGTCTAGTCAGAGGGTGGATGGTGCATGTTTCCTTTATGCTAGGTTCCATTTTGTGAACTTATAATGGAGTTAAACATGAGGGTACCTGCTTTCTTTTATTTTAACTTGTTGTGTACCAGGGATGTGACTCAAGATCCCATCACTCTGGTGCCAGTTAGGACTTTTCATCACATTTGGTGACAGTGTGTGCCACTATTCCACACATATTATGTTGGCACTGGTGGAATCCAAACCCATGTACACCACTGAATGTCACATGACTTACTTACTATAGCATACTAGTGAGTCAGTTTTAGACTCATGCTCATTCCCACACAGTGTTACTGTTAATTTCTTTAACTTATTTTTCTTGTTAGGAATTTAGTAGGAAAAAATATTCTTTTATATTTGCATCTGAATTTTTATCTCAAACTCCACAGCTACTGAACATACATCAGTATCATATGCCATAATCAATGTGTTTCATCTACATTCTAAGCTGTCGAGCAGTAGTTGATGTAAAGAACCCAAAATGGACTGACCATAGCATTGAGCTAAGCAGTACTGTAATAGTAGCCATTTTGGCTTTGAGAACTCTTAATTATAAATGGTACAGGATAGACAGGACAAAAGTTAATTCTTTTTCCATGTGTAACATCTACAGCACTATAACAAGCTACTTAAAGCTGGCTTAAATTCTCTCATATGATGTTAAGGCAACAAGCTTGTTGAAGAACAAGAATATTTACAGCAAAAGCATGACTAAGCGTGAAACATGATGTTACATCAAGCTGGTCTAGAAAAACAGAACTTCTGTAAAGCTATACAGGAAGGAGAATCATCTCAACCATGAAAGAAGCCAAAAATCTGATTCTCAGAATTGTTACTACCTGCTTGGTATGACATTTGTCAGGCTAACTATACATTAGTCTCTACTGCTCTTTTTATTTGTGACCTGTGAAATGGATTTACATTTACAATTCCAATTTTACAATATTTAACATGGCTTCAGAAACTAATTACTCAGATCACTCAATGGCTCCGCTAAATCTTCTGCTGTTTCATACTATAACTTTTGATTTATTCCACCAGGAAATTATGTTATGAAGTGGTTTAATCTCTCAGCTATGTTGTCTCTGTAAATAATTAGTAAAAACTAATGGAAAAACCTAGCCAAGCTAGAGTTTTCACTGTGTGATACCTTAAACCTCAAGTAATAGAGGTCCATGGGATATATGCAAATGGATCTATGTTAAATCATCGACCTCTTAAAAAAGCGAATGATTTATCAAACCCATATAAGAGAAAGCTTACAATCTCAAATGCTTAGAACAGCTATTTTTTCCAAGGAAAAAAAATCGCTGTTCCACAAAAAAAAAAAAAAATGTTAAAACATTACATAAAGTGGGGGGGCTTCGCCTCCATCCCCCTACTTAAATATACCAACTCTGAGATTGCACTGCACTCAGGAAAATGGCAACATAATGGAAGCAGCCAAGTGATTTCTTTCCCAGGGAAAGAATTTGCTTATATGCCGTTTTGCTATTTTGCCTTTTCGTGCTTTCAAGTTCAATCAAGACGCATTCGAAAGAATGTGTCTTTGATCATTTAATAGGAACCCTATGCAAATGACTCCTTAAGAACATCAATTGCTTCATCTATATGGGTCTTTAACTGAGGAGATATCTATAGCAATGAAGATGTCCGCAAAATATCCCAACTAACATCTAAATGAAAGAGTTAAAGGGTCACACAAACAATTCAATTGTTTTCTTGTAGTTTTTAATAATGTTTTGTCTGTGTGACCTTTTTACTCTTTGGTTTAGATGTTAGTTGGGATATTATATTTTGCAGACACCTTCATTTATGGACGTCTGCTGGGTTTAAAGAACCTGTGTTTCTGAAGTGTAGCCAAACAGTTCACTTATACTGTACTGACAAAGTCATAAGAAGGCTGAAAGATGCATGTCCACAGCTAGTGGAGTTTGGCTTTACTGGCTTGAATGAATCCATAAATGCTTAAAAAGGAAAGAGAAAGTCATGGACATTCAGGCGCCATATAACTGAAACACTTAATGTCCTTAAGGGGTCATTTGCATATATCCCATGGGCCTCTATTACAGGAGGTTTAAAGTATCACACAGCGAAAACTTTAGCTTGGCTAGGTTTTATTTGTAGTTTTTACCAGTTGCTTTGTCTGTGTGACCTTTTCACTCTTTGGATTAGATGGCACTGTAAATAGTGGAATGTACTGATTTTTCCCATATTTATTGCAGGATGTGATCACATAAATAAATAAACTCTTATACAATTATTTATTAATGTACATATGAATCCATTTACAAAACAAACTTGAGGGTGATCATGTTCTTTCACTTAACTCTTCACAATCTAACTCCTTCTCAGTACTAGTCTATATTCTGTCCTGCACAGATGTTATTGAGTTCACACATTTAAAGATCTAAGTGCCAGTTTTATCCTGTCTGTACAAATTATTATGAAAGGGAACCCAGATTTGCTATGTTAACAAAAATCATAGTTCTTTATCATTCAGCATCTGTTCTTATATGCTTATGATAACATGCCTCAGGTGATTCAGAACTGACAAAGGGTAAATGAACTGAAAGTATTTGAGAAACGATTCATAAAATTCAGACACAAGAAAAAGCAATTATTTCGATATGTCATTACCGTGAATATAAGAAAGGAAAGATGGATTCTATTTTTTGTCTAGAGTGACTGTGTCTAAGAAAAGCTAATGAGTGCATGTCTTCAGTAAAAGATACGGGAGTTTTATCTGATCTCTGTAAACCTTTTATAATAATTTGAAACTGAAATGTAAATTGTTCATTTGCTTCTTCTCAGAGTTCTGCATATTGACACGGTATCTTCTACTGGTCCTTACATGTCTTACATTGTTACATCCTTTGACTTCTGTCAGACAGCTTTCCTAGAATTGTTTGTAAGTGGTTACAAAATTCAAGTTTTTCATCATGATCACACCCTGTAGCCTAGCAACTGGCTATCTTTATTTGTGGTCATATATAAAAATCTAATTTTCTTTAATGATTACTAACAGTTGCTTTCTCTTGCCATGTTTATGTATTAAACATCTAATTCATTTGAAAACATACCATAGTTAATGCAGATATTGTTGCTACTTCTGAAAGTAATAAAACAGCAGTTTTATTCTGTATTCCACAGTGCTCTAGAACAACCTTCCTCATCAGACTTACTCTGCATTTAAATCTTTTTTCAGCCAGTCAGAATATATTATCATACTACTATATAGACTGCTGTTTTTACTTCATTCTTTCTACCCTCTGTTCTATTGGCAAAGACATTATGGGAATGTAAGCAACATTTCTTATTCTATAAACTTTTTTGTCTTCGATACTATGGTGCACACAATTTTAAAATTCATGAGGTGTAGTCAATTTCATGAAAAAATTGCAAGAAAGGCGACTAAACCATTTTCAAATATCCTCTGACTACAACTAAAAGTCAGTCTTATTAAATATTCCAAATCATTGCATCCAAAGTCTCAATGATGGCTGCAAAACACATAAAAAATGAAAACTAAGGTTCAAAATTAGCTTGTTCATATCTTAGCTGCTATAGTGATTCAGGTAATTTAACAAGTGTTTGTGCTGACATTTGTCATTACAAAACTAAATTAGCTACTGTATTGTAGTGTGTGTGTGTGTGTGTGTGTGTGTGCCTTTTGTGTGTGTGTGTGTGTGTGTGTGTGTGTGTGTGTGTGTGTGTGTGTGTGTGTGTGTGTGTGTGTGTGTGTGTGTGTGTGTGTGTGTGTTTGTGTCTGTACATTTGTGTGTGTGTGTATGTCTTTGTGTGTGTGTGTGTGTGTGTGTGTGTGTGTGTGTGTGTGTGTGTGTGTGTGTGTGTGTGTGTGTGTGTGTGTGTGTGTGTGTGTGTGTGTGTGTGTGTGTGTGTGTGTGTGTGTGTGTGTGTGTGTGTGTGTGTGTGTGTGTGTGTGTGTGGCTGTATGTGTCTGTGTCTGTACGTGTGTGTGTGTGCCTGCATACACGTGTGTGTTTGTGCAGTGTTCTATTGCATAACAATCACAAGTATTTCAGGTAGTTCTTTATCATTGAATATGCCTGTTTTATTTATTTATTTTTTTTAGGATTAAGTTTGCCATCTGTAGATGTGAGATATAATGTGTTAATGGTTGCATTAGCCAATAATATGGAACAATTCATTTTCTTATGTCCTAGAAATCCATCATGAGACACATGAAGAGATAACTCATAATCAGTCTATGCAATACATTTTCAGTAAATAGATGATATAATCAGCTTGCTGTCCAAAAATGGGCAGTAACAAGTCATAGATCTGATATTAAAGCAATACCTGATGTCATACTTCACCAAGATTCACCAGTGTCACATAGTGCAGTCCAGTATGAGCAAATCAATTATACAATGAGAATTTCACGCATCACTGATAGTTATGGATGCCAAGACATAGGTGGGATCCTTCAAAGAGTGTAGGACCCCATAACTGTAAATACACTTCTGGCACACATATCACAGCTGTCTGCACACCACTGTGCAACAGATCAGTGTACAGTACATGTTCTCATAATGCAGACTGAGGTTAGAGTAAGTTGCAGAACTGAGTTCACAACACAAATCAAGCAAGAGCAGCTAGAATAATACAAAGCAAACAAGTATAAGCCACAGAAACACAAGGATGTGATCTTTGTCATGATCAAACAGAAAGAAATGTAGCAGCCAGCTTGCTTTTTCCATAACTTTTACATCTTACAAAGCAAAGCAAAAGTAATACAGCATGCAGTGGGTAAGAATTGTCAGACAGTATAAGGTGCATATGTGTGTTTGTGTGTGTGTGGGGGGGGTATGTCAACAAAACATTTGAAAGCAGCAACACAAGCACCCAAATTCCAAGAAGTATGAGAATCTGGCTAACATACTTGGTGGAAACATGGCACATGACATCACAGTGTGAGTCCCTCTCTTTCATGTGGGTAGGCTGCTATACCTTAGATTTTCCAGAAGCACCACATTCTACTATGTCAACAATTATAAGTGTTTTAATTATCCCTAAGTCCTCTGACTACAGTTTACACCCAAAGATAAAGGTGTTGTGCATGTCTTCCCAAAAAGCATTCTCATAGCAACCATATATTTTAGTCTCTTTTCTACATTCTCCTACTAGCTGTCACAGCAACCCTATGCAGTATGCACAACTCATGCCATGTTTTCAGCATGAGACTTAGCCCTTTTCTTTCTGAACAGCCAAACAAACTACTACTACTCCTACATATTTGCAGTCATGGGTGTATACTTAAAAAATCACCAATATGGGCATATTGGTTAAAAGCATGTAAATCGTGGTTAGACGTCTTGCATAGTGCAAAGTCTAAAATATGTACTGATAAACTGAGCACATACAAATGGTTTGTACCTTGCTCTTTAAGTTGCACTGTTATATCACATTCTACATGTTTTCAGAAGTGTAAAATGGAAATACAAATGATTATACAATTTCAGAAGTAAGCAAAAATATATAAAGTGTAAAAAAAACAACCCAACATCAAAGTATCTTCTTTTGCTAAGATAAATAAAAAGCGTTATAAATATAAAAAAAAAAAGACTAGGCTCAGCTTTTCTCCAAAGGCAGACTGCAATGGTTTCACAATCTTCTTTATGAAAACCACATTGACAATACCATCAGTGGTTAAATTAAAAATTTTTATATATAATCTAATTTACATATATAAAAAAAAAAATAATTATATTCTTATATTTAGCTATAATAAAAACACACACATAGTATATAATTAAAACAAATATATAACATAATTATATCTGAAAAGGTCTATTCTTTTTAAACTGGTCTTAATGAAATATAATCATTGAGACCTTGAACTACATAGCCCACCTCACTATCCATTCTACGGGTTCCAACTCTTGGGTTTTATTATTATACAAACTATGTTTTTAATTACATAAACTGCTAGTCCTTAAATAAAAAACTTTTCACAGTTAGCATTAGTGTTTTGTAAAAAACTTTCCGTTTGTGGGGTGCTTACCTCTATCAATATATACATGGCTTGTTAAATATTATCTTTTTCATCTTTTTGTTTGTTTATACAGTTTTGTATTTTTATCCTTTTATTTTAAATCTTCTATTTAAGGACTGGAGGAAACCTAAATATATTGTATGTGTGAATTCAGTTTTATTTGTGAATTTCCAATGTTTGTATTCCAATATTTTGTTATATGATAATATATAGTATAATATATAATTACTAAAATCACTCCTAATTGAATTCCTTCTTCCATCCATTATTTTTTTTAATATATCTGATAATAAGGCTTTTCCTCTAAATTGTCTTTTTTTTCATATTTTTGACACCTTTTTTTTCACTCAAATATTATATCCCCTTCATATTTTCTATTCATAGTGTCATTGTGATGCTCAAAGTCTTTCTCTTCTTTCACATTTTAGACTTCTTATTTATATGATTTAATAATTGATTTTTAATTTTAAATTTCGGATTCATTTATTCATCAATTGCTCTCAAAATCCTATTAACATGACAGTCCTTCCTATACATATTCCTTATCTAGACCTTACTATTATTATTTAGTAACTGTAATATCTAAAAATTAAAAAAAATTTTTTTCTTTCAATACACAGTAAATAAGGAAATGTGTTGTGATCTTTATATATGCTATAAATTCATTTAATTTTTTCTACAGTATCATTCCATAAAAAGAAAAGATCGTCCACAAATCTAGATAAAATTTTATCTAATGGACCCCTTTATTCATCCTTCATCAGGCCCATACAGACATACAATGTATGGCAATTGATTTTTACATGCTGACTCCGACACCCCCGACACCTGCAGCAATTAGAAATGACCCAAAAGTATCTCACCAAGAGGAACCAGTCAGGGTCTCAAACAGATGCCATATGCTGCTCGGTTAAAATTTCAGAGTCCACCAATTTCTTTTAAAAAATCATCTGCACATAGTAGTTTGCAAGCATTTACAATATGATTCAGAATTAACTACTAACTCTAATTGTTATGCCAGAAACTGTGATTTATTAACAAGTGGAAATCAAACTGCAACTCAATCTAGTACTGATACAAACTATTCTAATAACAACAGCTATTTGGGATTGAAATTAGTCCCTGATATAATAGAATGCAAGTAGAACTAGAGGGCCAGTCTAACGTGGGTAACGAAGTCAACGTAACTAATGCCATCATATGGGAAGGAACACCACAAGGGGCTAGAAGGAAGAACATCGTAGTGACTGCAGAAGTGCATCACAATGGAGAAGAAAGTAGCATAAAGCAACAGGAGCACAACCAACAACCCCCTTTTTTGGAATTGACGCCTGTACAGAACCAAAAAAGAATGCCGTTAATGTTTCCATTACCTATCAGAGAAAGGTCGCTAAGCAGAGGGGCCAAGAATCAACAACAGAGAGTAAGAAGTACAACGAGAGGAAAAAGGAAACTACAAGATGACAGGGTGAGTCCATACACTTTGAAGAAAGCTTTCAACAAAACAAAAACTTAGTAGTTAATTTATCAGCTTATATTTTATCAGTTGATGAAATGAATTTACTGCAAAAAGGGTTATCTTTTATACCTGCAATCGACATTGACGTTACGGATGTAGTTCTGGACTTGAAAATGTTTACGAGAAATATTATGCTCAAAATGATGTTTGAGAATAATGAAAGTAATGATTATCTGTTTAAGAAACAGCATACACTTAAAAATGCTTTCAAACTACTATGTGCAGATGATTTTTATAAGATGTATTATGAACAGAAGTACAAAGCGAACAAGCATAAATGGCATAATTTAACAAGGAATGAATTTAAAGCTATGTTAGATTCACAGCATAATTCACAGATTATAATAAGACCAGCAGATAAGGGAGGTCAAATTGTGGTATTAGATAGATATAAGTATGAAGATAAAATGTTTGACATGCTAAAAGATTTACAGTTTCTTGAGCCTATTAAAAGCACACAAGTTAAGCTAATGATTACCAAAGTTAATAATAAGTTAAAGGAACTTAAAGCTCAAGGTCTCATGGATGAGGGTCTTTTTAGATATTTTGAAACTATGAATCCAACTATTTCTAACATATTAGGTCAACCTAAATTACATAAGAATAATAAAGACTCCCCCCCATGAGACCTATTGTAGCAGAAAGAAATTGGTGTACAGAGCCCCTATCAATTTACTTAGAGAAGAAACTGAATCCCCTCTTAAAAACATTTAGCTATATTTTAAAGGATACAGAACATTTTATAAAGGATTTATATTCCCTATATGTTAAAGAAAAACAAGAAATAGGGAACTGCTTATTAGTAACATTAGATGTAACATCGCTATTTACAGTTATTCCAAATGCTATAGGAGTTAGTAATGTTACAAATATGATGAAGGAATCTGGAATGTTTGTGCAAAATGAAACTGAATTAATACAATTTTTACTATATTTGGTTTTGGAAAATATTTTCATGTTTGGTGAAAGTACTTACTGGCAGAGTAATGGCGTAGCGATGGGCACATCATGTGCTAATACATATGCGAATATCGTTATGTCTGTATGGGAAAAAGAATGCATAGAAAGAGGTCCATTTAGAGATAACATTTTGTTTTATCGTAGATTTGTGGACAATCTTTTCTTTTTATGGAATGATACTGTAGAAAAATTAAATGAATTTATAGCATATATAAATAGATCAACACATTTCCTTAAATTTACTGAAATATGGTTGTTGAAAGAAATTAATTTTTTAGATATTACAGTTACTAAGGATGATAATAGTACTTTAAGTACTAAAATGTATAGGAAGGACTGTCATGTTAATAAGTTGCTGAGCAAGGATAGTATGCATCTGAAATTTATTTTTAAAAATGTTGCACAAAATCAATTATATAGAGCCTCTAGGTTGAATGTGAAAGAAGAAGACTTTGAGCATCAGGCATGCACTACTAGTAATGAACTAATGGAGAGGGGATATAGTGAACATATGATAAAAAGGAGTGTCAAGGAAGTGAAAAAATTAAGACACAATAGAGCTAAGCCTTATTTTTCAGAACCATTAGTGAATATAATGGATGGAAATAAAAATTCAAGTAGGAATAGTCTAAGAATATGTTTTAGTTATTCTAGAAATATCAAGGAATATACTAATATTAACAAACATTGGAATATTTTAACTACAGATCTACAAATAAAGAAATATTTGAGTTCCCTCCCACAATTCACCTTTAAAAATAAACAGTCCTTTAAGAGAAGACTGTGCATATCAGGAAATAAAAAAGTCCAACAAGATATAATAGGAACCAAGCCATGTAATAATTGCACTTGGTGTAGTTATATTACTACAGAGACAGAATACAAGCACCCAGATATGGGAGAAGTCTTTTATTTAAGGGCTGAGGCTAACTGTAATACACAACATGTAGTTTACTTAGCTAACTATCAAATTTGTAACAAATTCTATGTGGGAAAAACTGACCGATCGCTTAAGGACAGAATAAGAGGACATATTTACCATATTAGAAAAGAAAGTAATTTTAATGCTTTGGCAAAACATGTAAAAGAAACTAGCATTCAACATAATTTTAATTTTAATGTATTGGGGACAGTTTATGAAAATAAGAGAGGAGGGGATATCAGAAATAAAAGTGAAAAGTTGGAAGTAGAATGGATAGTGAGGCTGAGGGCTAATGCAGGTCATGGTCTCAATGATTATATTTCATTAAGACCAGTTTTAAAGAATAGACCTTTACGTAGATAATTATGTTATATATTTATTTAATTATATGATAAATGTGTGTATTTATTGTTATACTAGTATAAGTTAATATAATTATGAAATTTTTAGATTATATGTAAATATTTAGATTATATGTAGTATGTTTTTAAGAACTAATTTTAAGCTGAAGTCTGATGGTATAAAAAGGGTATGTCAATGATGGTAATCATACAGCTGAAGAAGCTAATTGTGAAAGCGCTTGTGTGCACCATTAAAGCAGTCTGCCTTTGGAGAAAAGCTGGAGCCTAGTCTTTGCTTTTTTATTATTTATATAAGCAAAAATATATGTTCTCAACTTTTGTTATAGAAATAGCTCATGTGGATCTGCCTTTTATTGCTGCTATTCAGGGTAATGTTTTCTAACAAATGGAAATTACACATCCCAAAATGTGATTTTATTCTGATTATGAGTAGATCTGATAAAAAATTAATTGAAATATACAATGTGATACATTGCTGCATCTTAACAGGAAAGAAATTGCTAAAAGTTTATTTATATGAGTATGAAGACAACTTAGTTTCATGACCATAAATTTTTTGAGAATACCTAGCCTCAAGTTATACCCCCTTTCTCAAGTAAGGCTATGCCAGTTAGTCCCACAATAAATTTAAGGGTAGCATCCAGTTAGCCAGGTCCTATTTAAAGGATTATGCTGCATCATATAGCTTATTCCAGATGTATTTATAGCTCATTCGCTTGTGTTTAGAATTTGTTTGTGTTTGGAATGGGATTAAGCTAAAATATTTCATTGATGAGACAAAAGTTTCAGAATTACAATAAGCAAATAAAGTATCTGCTATATTCATTATTTGTTTTGTTTTTTTTCATGAGGGTACATAGTACCACAGAGTCTATTGAGGAATGCTATTGATTTAATGAATTGAACAAAATATTATGAATTGGTTATTTGTATAATTCATTAATGTGAGACAAAATCATTTGTGGAGTCTGAAGCAATCAGTCAAGGGCAGATTGCAGAAAGACTTAGATTTAACAATGAGTAAAATGACTGTTCAAATGAATGAAATTTTCTCATTACTACTAAAAATGTTCACAAAATAATTTGATGTGCACAGAGTGGTTGTAATATGAAGTGCTAAAATGAGGAAAATCAGAAGTATAGTCTCAGGCAAAAATTAAAACACATCAAGGATGCATAGGTGAAGCCTTGTGCAGCGAATTTGGCTTTACTCAAAATAAAAATAAATCACCTCCTATTAACCACATCTATAGAAGCTGTGGCAAAACAAATCATTTTGCTAAAGTGAGCAGACTGACAGAAACCAATTTACAGTCAAAGAAGATTGCTGATTTAAAGCAAACTCAAGGAAAAAAAAAACATTTGTTAACAGTATGCAAGATACAGATGTAGAAAAGCCTCAACCGGAAACTGAACTGGAAATCTATCACTAAAAAACTTAGATGTAACAACTGAATTGTAAGTTTAGACCAGATTCTACAGAAGACTACAGTATAATTCTTTTTTATTCAGACACTTGAAGCATCGCTTTTGAGAAAATGCAGACCAAAGCATTCTGTGAATAGAATGTAAATTATTATGAACATCATAAAAAATCAAAGGATCAAAAAGTTTTTATCTGTCAGTATTATAATAATATGGAATAGACCTACAAGTCTATTTTACAGGAGGACCTATACCTACACCCTTGGGTGTGGTGTTTCTATTCAATATTCCTTTTACCTATGTGCACAAATTCTAAAATTGCAGCATCTTGGAGAAGTATAAATAATTGGATTCAAGCTATGATTCCACATGCACTCAGGATAGAATTGCAGGTAGATGTCCCAAACCTCATGCTGCAGTCTTTGAGGCAGAGTAATCTGTAATCTTAGTGGAATAGATCAGGAGATGCAGCCTCACCAACCAATAAAGTAGTTGTTTTTATGTAGGGGTCAAATAGCATGCTGGAACAACACAATGACAATGTTGCATCTGGGATGTCATATTAGTCACATTTTCTCATATACAGTTAAATCCTAGAGCAAAACATGTAGTGCACGCTCCAGTAGCTTTATGAAACCGAACTACAAAAGACTAAAACTGCATGGAAAAAGTGAGTGTGACTGAAAAGCAAACAGAGTCTTCCAAATGGAGAGTCATCATAGTTAACAGAGTAACAGAGTAATGCCAGGCAATGTATGTATTCGCATAAAAGCACAATATTTAAGTAAGGCTGTAAGAGAGTATTACATGCTTTGTGGAAGTGAAAAAATAAAGCCTGTCATGCCATTAGCAAAGCAGATTCAGTGCTTGATGCAAATCAGAGATTTTGATAAAGATAGATGAGGAAAGTTCCAAGTTTTGCATTTTTAATTTGTCTTTAGAGTGGAAAATATTTATAAAACATCTGTTTGTTTTTTTCCTAAAGTAAGGTATAGGGTTGGGGATAGGGAAGGTTCGGGTTCATAGTTAAGATCAACATTCATTAGTAAGGATGGCCATAGGTCTTCATCCCCCCAAACTACATTAATACTGTGTGCTACCTCTAACCCTAACCCTGCCCCTGTCTCAAATCCCAGCCTCTACCTTACCTTAGGAAAATCTCTTTCTGTAACATTACCAACACACACAACACTCAATCACATTACATACAACAGTTAACTCAATAGCATTACATACAGCAGTACATGCACAACACTAAATGTAACCCCTTCCCTAGCCTTATTAGAATAACAGCCTGTAATTAAATACTAAAAAGCAACAACTGTAGTGCAGATACTTTGACCACTGAAACAGGACTCTTTCCATTTGCTAAATCTAAACAGATAGATGAATATGTAGGTAAGTCAATGAATGCAGAAATAATGTCCATAGGTTCATAGGAGATTACTAGGCTAGCTTCCCTAGAACCTTTGCAAGCCTAGCCATGTTAATCTCAAGTATCCTCATTTGTTCTTTTTTGGGTAGTTCGAAGAACAAATTTATGAGCACCCAGCGGGTATGTGATCAACACTGGCTAGCCCTGTCCGTGAGGGACAATGGTGCCATGGGTGTCATACCTTTGAGAAACATCCAAAAAACAAGAAAAAAAAGCTTTTTTATTGTTATAATAAATAGTATATCTAATATTACAGAGAATGCGAAAAAAATTAAACTCACTGTTTATATTATACATTTGCCTTATTTCCATATAAATGTCTGGAAAGCTGATGCAAAATGCAAGTTATAATAACATTCTTGAGAGCTGCATATTTTCATCTGTAATATACTTCTCTCCATACTGCAGTTAGACTCTTTCCATTTACTAAATGCAAATAAATAGATGAATATGTAAGTCAGTGAATATAGATATAATGTCTTTGAGAAACATCCAGAAACAGGAAAAAAACTTTGATTGTTACAATAACTAGTATATCTGCTATTACAGACAATGAAAAAAAAATACAACATACAGTTAATATTAAGCATTTGCCTTATTCCTGTATGAATGTCTATAAACTTGATACAAAATGCCAGTTACAATAAAATTCTTGAGTTACAATAAAATTCTTGAGAGCTGCATATTTATTAGTGACTGTGCATAGGTTTATGGGTGCAAGTATTTATTTCAGGTCTGTGAAAAAAAAGTCATGCTCACTGTTGAAATTAATCACAGTTTTGATGACAGTGTGTACTATATAATTCATTTTATTCTAGCATTTCATTTAGATCTTGTTCACATCCAAGTGAAATGAAAGGTTGACATAATTCTCCACCAGTTATATCAAGTTTTACATTTTGGTATGCAAGTCTTTTGGAGTACTGACCTGAAATATTTGACAGGATGTTGTCTTTATTATGACGTTTATTTAAATGAGAATCATTTCCAATTGTCTCTACTGAATCTGCAACTATGATTATGGCAGATGCTATATTTAGTGTTAAGTTTTAAAAACAAATCATTTAGTCTAATGCACTTGCTGCTCTGACACAATCTGAATTATTCTAAACAATGTTGATACTCTACTACACCTATTGTTGGCAGTTGATTTTCTGGCAAAGATGCCAGTTTATTACCGAATTTTATTTTAATATCACTGAAAATCTGCTTATTTTTCTGAATGCTGATACTGACACTGATATGTATTGTTTTCTTTTTAATCTTGTGATGCAAATCAATCTTGGAATAAATTTGTGAATACCCATACAGTCACCTAGTTATTTTTTTTAAATGATAGTGAGCCACAGTGCTTATCACACAGTGCAAGTTTATTCCAGAGGGTTGGGAGATACTATTTGTTCCTCTATCATGTTTTATTTATCTGTTGGTGAAGATTTAGGCCCCAGTTCTAGTACTGGTTGAAATATTGTACTTATAGAGAAACAAAAGGTCAAGGACAATTCAGTCTCTAATGACACAGTAAACAAGGGAGAGATCTTTTTTAAAAATATACAGGACAGTGAATAAAAGGATAGAGGTTCTGGCCTCTCATGGTTGCTCAGGAGCTTTAGGCCTGTGCTTATCTTTATTTAGAAAGCTTTGTGGTCTTTCTAATTGTTTGAATGTTTATTGAGATACATCCTAAAGTACTATACTTGTTAATTGTTCCAATCAATGATGAGTATAAGGGAGTGATTACTTCTTTAGACTGCAGTGATATTCCTTTGGCAATTAGCTGGGCTAAATAAAAGGGTTTCTTTTTTTCTTCAAAAGTTTTTTTATTTTTCAAATACAGTTGAATAAATTCAGTAGTTTTTGTATATAACATCTTAACAACTATGTACACTATTTACATCAGCCTGACACTATAACACAGCTCAATATATATAATTACTTTATAGGTATAACAATCCAGTTATCAGAGTGTATCTGTTCAGTTATTGTAAAGTGTCAATCAATGATAAGACCTTTTTCCTTGGATTGTTAATAAATGGCTTAGGATGAATCCTTAATTCTTTAATTTTGATTTCCAACAATGTTGTGGTCGTCAGCAGGCTGTAGAAGTCTTCCAAAGTTGGTATTGTGTTTGTATTCCATCTTCTTGTTATACACTTCCTTAAGATTGCAAGTATTGTCCATAGTAGATATGTATTTGACTTATTCAAATGAGGACTTTCGTACACATTTAATAATATTAGAGCTTTAGATAATTTAAACAATTCATTAAATAAAGCTTGTAAAAAGTTTTTAATAACATTCCAAAATGGCTTAATTTTAATACAGTCGAAAAAAAATGTGATTCCAATCTGCATTGTGTATTTGCTCACACCAACATATTCCCTTTGTGGAAGAATTCATTTTAGTAATTTTATCTGGAGTTAAGAATGCTCTGTGCAATCATTTCCAATTAAAAACTTTCCAATATTGTGTAAAGGATATATGTTTAATTGATAATAAAATATTTGATTTAATTTCTTCAGTTAGCTGTAATGAGTGTCCCTTTGTTCTATGATTCCAATATGAGGATTTGGGTGTTGCTTTATAATTTATCAATATCTTGTAAAATTTCAAAATACTATTTCCTGTGTGATAATCATTATATATGATTTCATATAGGTATTTCGTAAGTATAGGTATTTCTTTAAATGAAGAATTACTAATTATTCTGCATAAATCTTGCAAATATGTCAGAAAGCTTTGCATAGTTAGCCAATCTTACTGTGTAATTTTGTATGTTGTTTCTATTGTTTGCATATCCAGAACATTTAGTTCTTTGATACATTGAAACCAACAAACAAATGCTTTCTGTTCCCAGGAATTATTTATCTGTATATTTTATGTGGATAGCTCTTTATAACTATGAATTGTGTTAAAAGATCAAACCAGATTTTTAAATCTATATTTGCATTAATAATTTTCCTAAATGAGTCAATGTAATAATTAATCATATGAGTTTTAGTGGGCTTAGTTATGTTATATTGCATACTAATATATATGTGCCATGGCAAATTGTTTTATCTGTTATTTGAATTTATTTTTTTTAAACCAAATTCATTTACTGATATTACAGTTAGTAATTCTTTCCAGTTTTAGAATAATTTGGACTTAACCAATCTGAGATTGTTTTAGATATTGATGCTTTTATATATGTTTCTATAGCAGGAAAGTTTAATCTTTCCTGTTTCCATGGTCTGATATAAAGTATTAAAGCTATTCTGTTTCTTTTGGGAAACCATAAAAAAATTTATTAGGCATGAGTTTATTTCTTTGAGTATATTCTTTTATGGTAACAGTTGTATTGCCAAAGCTATGTATAGAATCTTGGGTAGTAAAACCATTTCATTAACTGTAGTCTATCTTCAAATGTAAATATTATTTTGTTCCACTTTTCCGCAGAGATTTTAATTGTATTGATGATATTATTGTAGTTTTTTGAGACTAATTCATTATCTGTATAACTCAATTCCTAGATAATTTAAGGTGTTTCAGAGGCACATGAGATATATGCAAATGATCCTTATGAATATCAGGTGTTTCAGCTAATTGGCAATTCTGAATGCCCATGACTTGTTTCGTCATTTTAATGGACAATTTCAGACCAATAAAGCCAAACCCCACTAGCTGTAGATATGCATATTCCGGCGTTGTTATGACCTCATCAGCACAGCACAAGCAGAGTGTTTGACTAAGCATTAGAAACACAGGGCTGTTATACCCAGCTGATGTCCATTATCATTAGGGTCACTGCAAAAATATCCCAAACAACAAACTAAAACAATGAGTGAGAAGGTCCTTTATTTAATTTTTTCATCAATAATCAACTTAATGAGCTAAACAAAGTGTTGGGAGACCATCAATATTTTTTTATTTTATTTTTGTTAACCGGGAGGGTCCGACTGGACACAGGTCCATTTTCAGCGGAGGCCTGGGGAGAAAAGCTCCATGTTACAATAATAGATTAATACAATACAAAGCAATCAATGAAATTTAAAGTAGGACAGATGAACATTGCATAGCATGTGATAACTATAGTAGAATGTACAATTAATATAGGCGAGGAGAGATTAACCCCCTCCCCTACAATTTTTTTTATCCCTTCACATTCACAAAAACATTAATAAATTTACAGTCACAATACATTTATGCTTTAGTATAACTGAGAAGTAAATAAATGCCCATAGTGGCATAACTAAAATATACGTATAGGTAGGATGAGAGTAAGAGGAGCTCTGTTAGGTATTATATTATTCTTAGATACAGATTAGAGCATTTATCAGGTAAGGAATATAGTACAGAACAGTACCAGTGTTGGTTTGTTTTCTGCTGTTAGATTGGTGATATGTTTGGATGAATATGCAAGGATATCAGTAGAGCTAAGTAAGGAAAATGTTATAGTGTAGCAGAATTCTTGCAACTCAGCATAGTTATTGCTACCCTGGTGTGTAGCAAGAGCAGAGCCAATTATTAGAATAATAGGATTTCAAGAGGTGTTTGAAATGGGTGCTAGAAGTAGTGCTAGTTATATTGTTTGGGAGTGAGTTCCAGGTTTGTGCTGTTGTGCAGGCAAAGAGAGATTTACCTGCTTCATTTTTATGTCTTATTACTTGAATGAGATTTTGGTTGCTATAGCTCAGGACTCTAGTGGTGGTGTAGGGCTGGATTAGCTGTTGGAGGGCAGGTGGTTTTTCAGGGTAGTAGTAGAGTTTATGTGCAACTGTGGCTTGATTAAGTCTTAGTAGCTGAGGAAGTTCCAGCCACTTGAGTTGCATTAGGGAAAGACAGTGATGGGATCTATTTGAGGAGTTTGTCGCAAATTTGACAATTTTGTTGTAGCATGATTCCATTTTGTGAATTTCAGTCTGGTGAAGGTTAGTTAAGATAGGGGAAGCATAAAGAAGGATGGAGAGGAGGTGGCTTCTTGCAATAGTGGCTTTGGTCTGATTAATCATAAACTTTTTATTTCTATAGAGGAGACCCAGTTTTTGATTTACCTTTTTGATGGTTTGTGCTATATGGATATCAAATTTTAGGCGATTATCAATCTCTACTCCTAGTAGTTTGGTGTGGTTGGTTGGTGTGATTTGAATATTATTTTTTGAGTTTATTGTGAGGCTATTGTTTGAATTGGATGATCTGCCAGGGGTGAATAGAATTAGTTTGGTTTTCTTTGGATTGAGAAGAAGTTGTATTTTAGTAAACCAAGATTCTGCTAGAGTAAAGTTGAATTGGGTGAGAGTGTATAGTTCCTTTATGCTTGGGGGCAGCACATATTATGGTGGTGTCATCAGCATATTGAACTACTGCAGCAGTGGGCAGTGAAGAGGAGATGTCGTTAGTGAAGAGGGACAACAGCAGTGGGCCAAGGATGGATCCCTGTGGGACTCCTATGGAAACTGGTAAGAGGGGGACAGCTTTTCTTGCCAGAGAACAGCTTGTTGGAGTTCTGATAGATAGCTATTGAACCAGAGTATGGTGGAGGAGCAAATATTGAGACTGGATAGAGTATTGAGGAGCAGATTGTGATTAACCATGTCAAAGGCTTTTGCTAAGTTAAGGAAGATGGAAGATACGAAAAGACCTTGGTTTCAAAAATGGTTGACTGTATTGGTATAGGATAGAAGTGCAGTGGTTGTGCTGTGGGAGGGTCTGAAGCCATGTTGGGAGTTGAATAGTAGTTTATTTTCTTGTAGATATTGCATTAGTTGCAAGTGGACAACTCTTTCTAGAATTTTTGATAAGGGTGATAGTATGGCTATAGGACGATAGTTGGTCAGCTCTAAGGAGTTGCCTCCTTTGTGCAGAGGGACAATATGGGAAGTTTTCCAGAGGGTAGGAACTTTGTGTTTTGAAATTGATCTATTTATGAGAATTGACACTGGGTAGGATATGGCTTCTGCTGCTATCTGAAGGAAATCTGCAAGGAGTTTATCGGCAGCTAGTGTAGTTGGTTTTAGCTTCCTAAGGAGGTTTGCAATCATTTTAGTGGACACTAGCTGTAGTGAAAAGGTAGAGGTGTTATTTCTTGTATGACTGTTAGTTGAGGTGGAAGATTGAATAGGAGAACCATTATTTTTCTGGGTATTAGCCAGATTTTGAACTGTTTCTGTAAAGAATTTATTAAATTGTGTAGGAATATCATCCTGGTTGTTTGGCAGTACAGGGGTTGGAGTGGATGCTTTCCCAGGGTGAAGTAGTCTATTAATGGAGGTCCAGAATTTTTGGGGGTTGTAGCTATATTTATCCTGTAGGTTTTTGTAGTAGTTGGACTTGTCTAGTTTAGTTAGTCTCTTAGCTTTATTACATAGTTCTATGTACTTTGACCTTAGAGCAGTGTTTTTATCTTTGTGGGATGCTATCGAGAGTTTGTCCCTTTCTTTTATTGTCTTTTTTGTCTCTTTGGTGAGCCATGGCACATGGTGGGTTTTTGTCCTAATAGATCTAGAGGGGGCATGATGGTCTAGGATATGTAGGAAGGTAGAGTTAAAGTACTCTACAGCTTTGTTCAGAGGTAGTTGTTTAAGAGGGAGCCAGTTGCAGAAACTTAGTGCTTTGTTAAAGTAATTGGCTCTGAAGTGTCTTTTATTACGTATTATTTTATGTAGATGTATGTTGGGTAGATGTTGGGTCTTGCTCCTAATTAGGTAGGTGGGTTGATGGTCACTTAGACTGTCAGGAAAACAGCCAGATTGATGTACAAAAGTGGGGTGAGATACCAGAATCCAATCCAAAATGGATTGACGTTTGGTTGTTTTGTCAGTCCTAGTGGGGGTAGTGATTATTTGTGAGAACCCGTAAAGGTTGATATGATCTGAGGGATGGTCAGTGGAGCAGTTGACCCAGTCTATGTTAAAGTCACCTGGCAGTATTGTTTCGTAAGAGAGGGAGAGTGAGAACCAATTTAACATGTTTTCCATAATGGGAATGTTGTTACCTGGGGGTAGATAGGCACCTGTGATGATTATTTGTTTGTTTGTGTTTAGTTTAAATTTGGCTAGGATAAGTTCTACCTTGTTGATTTCTTCATTGTTATAGTCAAGTAGTTCTAGTGAGAGGTGACTTTGGAATAGAATTGCTACACCTCCACCCTTTTTCCCTGTTCTGTCTTTACGCAAGATATCATAACCTGGGGCTATGATTTCATTATTGCGGTGATCAGGTTTAAGCCATGTTTCTGTTAGTACCACTATGTCAGGTTTGTATAGAGCTAATAAGGCATGCAGGTCATGAATTTTGTTTAGTATGCTTCTTGCATTTATATTTAAAAAGAGGAGAGACAATTTGGGTTTGTAGAAATGGGGATTTGGTAGCTTTATTTTAGCTTTTTCTGTTGAGATGGGGCCTGGATTTGGGTGAATGCCTCCACAGCAGGAGAGTTTTTGGAGTAGGTTTAAGTATAGTTTGGTGATTTTATTAAGAATTTTTGATAGCTTGAGTGAGGTGTGAGGGTTAGTTTTTACTGCTAACTTGTTATAATAGAGAGACGGGTTAGAAAGGATGTAGAGTTGGGGGTTGTAACAGGAGAGTTTTGTAGTTATGTATGGTTAATTATGGGTCTGGTTTGCCATGGTGGTGCAAAAGTGATATTTAGATGGGTGTAATAGGAAGAGAGTATAGATAGTAGAAGTAGGATGGAGATAGTTGCTTGATAAAATAAAAGTTTTTGGAGAAGGGGGTTTTGTACGCTATGCATGTTTTAGTTCCTGTGAGGATAAAGTTGATTTGGAAAGTAATCTAGGTGAGTATATTAGGGTGTAGATATTGTGGGTGTGGTGGTAGTAATTAATGTTGTGTTGGGTTGCTAGGAGATTTGGTGGTTGAAATTTATGTTGTAGTTGATTGGAGGGGTGTAATAGGATAGTTGGGGAGGTGAAAATTGATGGCGGGTGTGGTGTAGAACTATAAGTTTGAGAGCCCTAGGGGTGGGTGGGAAAGGTGCACATATGGTTTAAAACAGCACTTTTATTATATATATTTTTAATACCAAAAACATCATTGCCAATAATCATCTCGGAGGGTCCTCAGAGCCATTAAACATTATCGTCACTCTGTCTCCATTACCATAGCAACCTGGGAGTGTCTGTTTCTGTTAGTGCATCTGTGTACTGCATACCAGAGGCTTACGATGTACCTGAAGCAAAGCTTCACTTCACTGCAACTTCAAGCCTAAATTCCCTCCCTTTCAGCAAGGCAGCAGCCAGGAAAAGAACAGAGAGCAAACAGATTAAAAAAAAAAAAAAAAAAAAAACCTCCCAAAAAGCCGCCACAACAAGAGACAACACACTGCTCCAGCCCTCCCACCTCTCACTCAGCAGACATACAAACAAACCATTCTCTACCAAAATATCCCAAATCATATTTCTATCCACCCCCTTCCCCTGAATTCAGGCTAAAACACCAAATGTCTCTTCCTAATACACAAAGATCAGTAAACCTCAATCACAAGCTGCAACCCATAGCTTCCCAGAGATTTAAACTGCAACATATAACAGCTGCCAGACACAGCTGCATCCACATACACCATGTCAGGTTTAATCAAACAGGAACTGAGGCTATGATAGCTGCCATAATTGATATTAACTATGTTTAGACAGAGTAATAATGACATTTGTACTAGCTGCTAGACACAGTGACATCCACGCACACCATATCAGGATTGATCAACCAGCACTCGCAGCTGTGATACCTGCCATAATTGATATTAACTATATTGAGACAATAATGATGAAATTTGTACTAACAGCTTTCTACTATTATTTAACCAGGATATACATGACATTTCTAAATTATACTTTAACTGAAGAAGGCATTAGTCTGCACGACAGCATTTTTTTTTCAAAACACTCTACTGTTACTGCTATTATATATGATGTTAATTTGTTACATTTGAGTCTGAACACTGATGAATGGTACCTTGTTGAATTAGTTAATTAATTACTTAAATTATAAGTAAAATCAATGAAAAATCAACAAGATATGTATTCATTGAGTTCAAGTAGGGGAATAGAAACATCTATGTTTGTATTATATGTTGCTTTGTTTTGCTTATATATAATGTAAATAGTAACCCATCTTGACCTACCTTTGTGAAGAATTATTTGACTCTTTGAACATTCTGAATAAATCATTACTGTTTCTCACTTGTTTAAGAATCTCTCCTTTTTTTAAATAAAAACAGATGACAAGTGACATACCATATCAGTTGATACTTTGAGAGATATAGTTGTAAGAGTTATTTTTTTGAGACAGCTATCTTGGAATCATTTTTTTTCTTCTTCTTTCTAGCATTAGTCCAAGGATTTGTTTATTTTATTCTTTTAAGAGTAGGGGCCATCCATTCCATTTCATCTGGGATAAACACTATGTTGTTGTTTTTGATGAATATACTAGCTTCTAAGTCATTAAAGGTTCTCATCTCATTGGCAAAAAGTATTTTTATCTTGGCTGGAAAGGCCAGATGTGCTTTAATGTTGTTTTGTTTCAACGGTTTTATTATTGGCCAGAGTTTTTTCCTTTGTTCTGGTATTCTGGAAGAATAATCATTGTCAAAGCTTACCAGACTTTGATTGTATTTTAAGGGTGATTTTCTCCAAGCAGATTTTAATATTAGTTCCTTGTCCAGAAATGAAAGAAATTTTATAACTATGGATCTAGGTGGAGTATTTTTTTAATTAGAAGCAGGTTTCCTTAGTGCTCTATGTGCCCTTTCAATTCCAAATGAAAGTCCCCTTTCAAGTCTAAAAAATTCAGGAATCCAGGTGGTTAAGAATGAAATAATGTCTTCTCCTTCAGTGTTTTCAGACAGACCAAAGATCATTATGTTGTTTCTCCTTTCCCTGTTTTCTAAGTCATCTATTTTGTTAAGCAGCCATGTATTCTTTTTAAGCAGAAATTATTTTTGAAATTCTTCCTTTTTGAGTCTCCCTTCAATGCCATTTAGAGAATGCTCTATATCTGTTATTTTTGTATGGTGTTGCTGTAATAGTTCCTTAAGAGTATCAGTCTATTTTTGAGAATTAAATTTGAAGTTTTCTAAGTCATTTTCAAAGCCATCCATCTTCAAAGATAGTTCCTATAAGGTAGATGTCATCAATTGCAGTTCTTTTTTCAAAGCAGCATCTGGATGAGAATTCTTTGAGTTGTTCATATTCAGTGACTCAATATATTTCCAAGTAACTTGACAGGAATAGTTTTGTATATCTCCACCAGAATTGATATTTATGTAGTTTAGCAGTTTATCTATAGATTGCTGATGTTTTAAACTTGAAAATAATAAAATTTTGCTATATTAGTATACTAGTTTATAGAGCTCTCAAAATTCACTGCTCTCAGTTAACCATCTAGGTTCCACCCCCCATAAAAGGATTTCTTGACAACCACTATCACATGATTGTCAAATGAGAAGGAGCTATTAGCCAAAGTACCTAGGTCAATGACTTTTTCGTTATTTTTTTCATTATGTAGAGGTATGTTGTCTAAATAGTATGATTAGTTGAGGATCTGTCTAACAAAAGTGAGGTTACTACACATTTTAACATTTAATTTGAGCCCATGTTTAGTATACCAAGGGTTTTCTAGGGAGAGTTCATATTGGAGGGTTTGGGTGTCAATGGTGATTTAACAACAACTCCGTGTTTGCAATCATGTGTGTAGATCAATGTAATGCAAATGTATTGGCAGAATATGATCTAGTTCAAATATTGATATAAAACATTGCCATTTTGTGGCAGATTTTGGCACACATTCTAATTTATGTTCCATAACTGAATCTAAAAAATTAAGCTAAAATCATTTTCATATTCTGCAAATAAGACAGTTTTCAACAGCTAAATATTTCCTCTTTAAGACAACATTGTATATTTTTAATATGCCACAGCTGATAATTGATGTAAGGTTCTCTACCTGACCTGTTGGCAAAGTAAGTTATTTGATATTGCATATCATACAACATCAAAAGTGTAAAATCAAAAAGGTCAAAACCTGTCTCAGCAGTAAACAGCAGAAATGTTGGAAGATCCAGAACTGCTATCTAGTAGGAAGTTTCCAAGCTGAATTGGTTAAAATGATGAATCACATATCAGTGCAAGAATAACACAAAATATTATGGCTGCCTTTTTTTCCCCCTGTTAGTGATATCTAATATATATATATATAGATATAGATATATATATATATATATATATATAGATATAGATATATATGTCATACAACTATTGCACTACCCTAACAAATATGAAAGTGAAGTATTGCACAGATTTCTTATATTATTTATTATTTTAAATTATATTTTGACCCCACATTGTCACATCAGTTTTCAGTGGGAAATACAATAATTTTTATCTTACTGAGTGAATCAATGTGTGATTTCTCACACACGCAGGACAGATGTGCAGGTAACACATCTCAAAATTCAATCTATATATGTTGCCAAAAATACATAAATGCATTGAAAATCTCCCAGGATAATTTATGGTATATGACACTGGTTCTCTACATAACTAATTTACAATTACTTGGCTTGCTGCTTAAATCATGTTTAGGTCAGATTAGACCTCATATTGAAGACACAACACAGTTCAAAACTGACTTGCAGGTTCCCAATAACTCTGTTTTGTGTACCTTTGATGTCACTTCATTTTCCACAAGCATCAGGCATGAGCTTGGATTGGTGGCTTTGAAATATTTGTTGGATGAGGCTGATATATATATATATATATATATATATATATATATATATATATATATATATATATATATGTGTGTGTATCTATACTTTTGAACAGGTATTGACAAGAGTTGGTCATCACAGGAAGTACTGTAGTGTCTGGCATGTTACACTAAAACTGATTCAGTTTTAGAACAGAATGCATTAATATTATGCATTTATATAGCTCTTGTACATGAGAATAGAGATCAAGTATAAGTATTAAAGAAAAATTTAGTAGTCTGCCTTTAGTTCTAAATTATGAGAAATACTATTTTAGTAAATAGTATTTGATTAAATGCAGTTTTATAAAACAATTGCTAGTTAGAACTGGATTGAAAGTAAGGATCTTCTCAGACATTGGCATTCTGCACATAAACATACATTTACACAAGTAGCATGAGAAGGTTGGATGATGTGGGGATAGTGAATCAGGAAGTGAAACAGATTAGCAAGGAGGAAGTAAGGGCAGCTATGAAGAGGATGAAGAATGGAAAGGCTGTTGGCCCAGATGACATACCAATGGAAGCATGGAGGTGCTTAGGAGAAATGGCAGTGGAATTTCTAACTAGAATGTTTAATGAAATTTTGGAAAGTCAGAGGATGCCTGAAGAATAAGGTGATGTGCAGAGCTGCAGTAACTACAGAGGGATAAAGAAGGAGGTGATGATTAGTGATCAGCAGTATGGTTTCGAGCACTACAGATGCAATGTTTGCTAGTTGTGGTGAGGAAGAAGGGAGAGGAGGAGCAGAGAGAAAAGAGTGGGTACAGGGATATAATAGGAGGTAGTGTGACAGTGGTGAGGACTGCAGTGGGATGACAGGATCGGTTTAAGGTGGAGGTGGGATTACATTGCAGATGACATTGTGAGATATGCTCTAGAGAGCAGAGGAATGAGGGTCAGCAGGGCTAAGAGAATATATATGTGTGTAAATGAGAGGGAGGGTAGAGTGAATGTGGAGAGGTGAAGAATGGAGTAAGGGTGGAATGGGTGGAGAAGGAGTGGTGGAGTAGGAGGATTGAGAGTGAAAGAGTGAAAGTGAAAGAGAAAAAAGTAAAAGTGAGACCAGCTATGTTATATGGGTTGGAGACAGTGGCAGTGACAAAAAGGGGACAAAAAAAAGAGGAGGCAGGCAGAGTTAGATGTTAAGAGAGTTAAAAGATGTAAGATTTGCAATCTAGGATGGATAGATGGATAGGATTAGAAAGGGATGGTCATGTTTGGACAGTTTGGAGACAAAACAGAGAGAGAGAGATTGGTTTGTTTGGATGGACATGAGGAGAGGAGGATGATGTATATTGGGAAAAAGATGGGTTTATGGGAGAGGAGGACATGCAGCAGTTTGGTGTGACAGAGCAAGATGCAGAGGATAGGAGAAATGGAAAGAGATGATCCGGCTTTGTGGATTCCCTACTGAAAAAAAGAAAGAGAATGATGACACAAGTAGCATGTTCCCAAGTTAAAAACCCTTACATTATACTGGAAGATCCTTATTCACATGCATATGCAATAGGATTGCAGCCTTTTGTTTGTTTATAATTTTCTTTTGAGTAACTGCAGTAGGTGGCCATACACATTGGTTATTCAATACGTCCGTGTCATGGGTTACACTCAGTAGCTTCAGAAAGATGTAGTATTTCTGTACAAGGTCACATCTCACTGTTCATCACATTGCTTTCTGTCTCTGTCAAGTACTATCCCATCTGTACATTCAGATGGGCATTAAAACAATGCTAACACTATATGAGCTCATTGCTTAAGCATTCTACCTATATTTCAACTACTGCTACAAGAATTCATTTTCTATAACTAAACATTATACGTCCCCTTTTTCGTTCCCCTACATCAGCTGGAACTTGCAGCACCAATAGGCACCCTATTCAACCAAAGCCTGAGTACTGGCTTCTTTCCAACCAAGTGAAGGACAGCCACTGTCATCCCTTTGCACAAAGATGGAGCATACACTGATCCAGGAAATTGTAGACCTATCAGCCTAACTAGCCTGTTCTGCAAGGCCATGAAATGGATTATCATAGACCTCATTAACAAGGACATTAGCAACCTCCAAACACTCAATCTCACACAGTTTGGTTTCATCAAGCGGAGGTTATGCCTGTTAAATTTGGTCAACTTCTTTGAGACAGTCACCAAAGTCATGGACAAGGGAGAAGACAGTGCTCACTGCCTACCTTGACCTGGTCAAAGCCTTCAATACTATTCCTCAGTTGGGTATAATAAATAAAATCTCTCAACTAGGCATCAATCTGTATGTTATCAGATGAGTAGCAAACTGGCTCACTGACAAAACCCACCTAGTCAGAATAGGGGAAGCCACCTCAAACAATAGATCTGTAATGAGTGGTGTACCCCAGGGACTGGTCATGGGGCCTCTGTTATTTGGGATAAACTTTTCTGAGGTGCAGGCCAAAACCAGTGAACTATGGCTGATGAAGTTTGCAGATGACTGCAAGCTGGATGCTGCCATCAATTTCCTTAGTGGACATCCACCAAGAGGGTCTCACTCAAACAAATGACTGGTGCCAGAAACATGGCCTCAAACTGAATGCCAAAAATGCACCATCATCCCCTTTGGGGAGAGTAACATCCCCACAAATTATCACGTTAATAACAAGGTCCTAAGTACACAATCAGTTGTGTGGAACTTGGGCACACAGGTTGATAGCAAACTGACTTTTGACCACCATGTTGCCTCCATTGTACGGAAACCTTTCTACACGGCCTACCTCTTTAGTAAGGGTACCTCATCTAGGGATAAGGATCATAACATCCCTGCACTCTTCCCTTATAAGACTCATTATTGGGTACAATGCCCCTTTCAGCATGTACCTCACAAAGCACATGCAGCAGCTGGAGAGACCACAGAGGCTCCTCACCAGGAGAATCCAGGGCCTCAAACATCTACCCTAAACAGATAGGCTAAAATCCCTGTCCCTCTACTCAGTCTCATACAGACTCCTCAGAGGAGACCTCTGTCTGGCAGACAAAGCAATCTCAGACCCCACCTTGATGGGACTGCTGCATATCAGCAAGTCAAGCTCTACTTTAGTAACCCACACGTGTGACCTCAACCTGCTCTGTGACATCAATTGGACTTGCTGGTGGAACAGATTTCTTTCCCTAAGACTCCCCCTTCTGTGGAATAGACTCCCTTCCCTCATCAAGCAGAGTACCTCATTAACCCTTTTTAAGCACCTGGATAACTGGATGGTGAACAGAAAATACACCCCAGGGATTCCACCTGTGCCCTTGCTGGACAGAGGCATTGGGTGCTGACTTGTCAGAACATGGGCTAAATTCTTGGCTAGGCTTGAGGGCCTCAGGGCCAATAGCTTAGTAACTTCCTATGATCCTATATAATCATTTGACAGGAGTGAAATAGTCTTTTAATGGTTACAAGTACTTGTTATTGCTATCCACATCCATGGCTCATGGCACTGTCAGTACCACAGAAGACCCTGACCAGCTCCTGGATTTATGCAAGACATATCTCCACCATTCTTGCCTGTACAAGTAATTAACAGGTGACATGCCATATGCACATGCCATAGCACTGAAATATTAAATTAAATAAACGTCTTTCACATTATCACATGAATTTAAACAATCTACCTGTGACACATATACCACCACTACCCCAGGAATACATGTCCATATAGATGTAGCATACTTTGCCACTTTTTCTCCTCTCTCATTCATAGTGATATTTAGTTTCATTAGTCAAATACATCTGTATAAGCATAGAAGTCACAGAAATAGGGTTATTTGTCAATATCATAAGTTAAGACAGCGTGTTACATTTTCTTTGCACAATAAAAACACTATAGTGCTTGTCTGGATACTAAAAACAAGTGTTGTAGGTATTTTCCATGATAAATTAAACAATAAATATTATGAGTGAGTGCATATTTTCATGAGATGGCTTATATGGATATTTTATAAAGTTTAATTTTACAAATTGAAATATCTTCTGCAATCCCTGCAACTATTTTCTGTAATAGGCATCAATATTATCAGCAGCAGATTTCATACAATATTAAAGTAGGTTCTTTAAAGATCTCAAAATGTTTGCTGGTATTAAAATATTTTCAGAACAAAGTATGAAAATTGAATGCCATGGGGTTGGAGAGCCTTAAGCATGCAACATATTTCCTGAAGTCCAAACACCTTCAGATGAAAAGCTTGACAGCTGACAGGCATTGCTCTGTTGAGAAATACATGTGAGACCACCAACTTGCAGTGAAGCATTTGTTTGATGTTTGGCACATTGCAAAAGCTTAGCAGTTTTTAAATATTTCTTTAGATTTCTTATACAGTGCAGGATTATAAAGTTTAGTCCAAGCAAACCTTTACTTATATGATGAAAGCAAGAATTACTTTACTCCATGCTATTTCATTTGTGAATGATGCATGGAAGGTTACTGATGCAAACTCAAGCATTTGCAGATAGAGTCACACACACACACACTAATGCTTACATTACTTTTTAACTAACTTGATATTCAGAATTGCTTAAAGGATAACTCCACCTTCTCCTGCAGTTTAACTTAACTCTTAGGTTGTTTTTCTCCCTACAATATGATTCCTGTACAGTGTAGGTACCTGAAACATGCTTGTAATTTATTAAAGTTTCATTTCCTCTCTTTGGTATCAAAGGAAGGGAAAGACTGCCCACTTTTTTTAAGCTTAACTTCTCACATAAGTTACAGAGGAATTTGTCTACATCTGCATGACATACCACAGACACAGAGAAATGTGTAGTCAAGAGCATAGCCTGCTATGAGAAGACAGAGAGTTGTGAAACTGTTTTATATTGTCTTTATTGCAGAGAGGAAGAGAACTTACACTTATTCACAGCTGCTCACAATGTAGCTGTGCCTTTCCTAGCAAACACAACAATTAGATTAGTCAATGGTTCAGAGGCAGTTCGTACCTCTTTTGACACATTTACATATGCAGCATCACAGTACTGAAATGCTAAACTTTAAACTTTAAATGTTTGTTGTTTATACTACTTTACATTTTAAGATGACTTGAATGTAGTATCAAAGATGTCTGTGACATTTAGAGCAAAGTCTGAAAATATTTTTTCTTGTAATTCATGTAAAGTATCAGCACATTTACCAAAGTGTAGGTGGAGGGGCTATCGATTCATCTTGGACTACAAAAAGATACTGCCACTCGTTCCTCTTTAGTATAGATGACAAACAGGTGGGGTAATTCATTTATATGCTTTATTACATAAAAACACATCAGGATGGATAGCAGCATAACAAAATATAAACAAACCTGATTAACAGACAGACTATACAGACGTACATGCATACATCTCAAAAGCTTACTACAAAATGACAGTCAGGCTCACACGTGCTCAGTATTTATACACTTGTGCAAGCTTCTACAAAGTTTCTTAAAGCAGTACACACATATTGATCTACATCCTCCCTCTTAAATAGATTGCCCTCACTGAAATGACATTGGAATAAGACATGAAATAATAGAGACATTAGAAACAAACATAATGTTCATGTCCAAGTTGCTGTGTCTGTAACATGGTCTGGAGATATGACCTGATCTAGTAATATAATAATCAGAACTGGGTTTAGCAACAGGGACAGTCTTCGGTGAACAACTTGTACCAGGAACTTCAGGATTCATCTCAGGAACAGGCATATTTACTACAATGTCCTCTGGAACTGGAACACTAGGCAATTCATTAGGCTAGGTGCTGTGGTACCGAAAACCCTACTCCTTGTGATTCCACAATGTCCGATATTGGCTCTGGACAAATACTCTTCATAACTCCAATCCAATCATAACCTTTGCACATCTACATTCTCACTGTCTCTTCTTCACGTAATGGATTGAGCGGTTTGCTGGATTTTTTTGTAATAAGATTTCTGGGCTAGGCATTTCTTTAACAGATGATGGACTTTCATGGATCTGTTATTCTTAGCACGTGGAACCAATAAACTACTGCTGACTGGTAATGTGGTTCTGATTTGTCTCGACAAAAGTAACTGGGTACATGAACCAAGATGTTTATCATGAGGAATATTTCTGCGATTCAAGAGATTCAGGAAAGCATCACTATTGTCTCATTATGACTTCTCTAGTAACTGTTTGAACTTTGAACTGCACATTCTGCCAAACCATTTGACTGCAGGTACTCAGGACTACTAGTAACATGAATAACGTCCCACTCTTGGTCGAATCTTTTGAATTGCTGGTTAGTAAACTGTGTACCATTGTCAGAAATAAATTTGTGTGGACTACCATGGGCTGCAAAATGATGTTTCATCTTAATAATGAGAGTACTAGATGCTAGGTTAGGAAGGAAATCAAGCTTGAACCAATTGGAATAAGACTCTACTAACACCAAGTAATTCTGACCATTCCATTGAAAAAATATCAGTGGCTACTGTCGACCAAGGTAGTTTAGGAATCTGGTTTAGCTGAAGTGGCTCCTTCTGTTGATGTGGCTTTGTACTATTATACACAGAAAAGGATGACAGTACTCTGTCAAAGTCTTGTGACATAGAAGACCAAAGTACTAGTATTCTCACCCTCCTTTTAGTAGAATCAGTTCTTGGGTGGCCACGATGCAAGAAGTAATATACTCTTGTTGCAAGGACTTTGGAACAATGACTTATGGACCTTTCATGATGATACCATTGTCAGACAAAATCTCATCTCTGTAAGGAAAATAAGGTTGCACTTCCTGAGGTAAACTATATTGCTTTGATGGTCATCCTTGATTGATAAAGTGGTTACGCTTCTGTAAAACAGAATTGGAGGCTGTTTGATTTCTAAGCTCATCAAGATGTGTGGAAGAAAATGTTTTCACTTTCATTCTCATACTGTTCTGTGGTATTTCTGGGTGACCTGGATAAAGTATCAGCAAGATAAGGAAGTTTTCCTTTTGTGTAGACAAGACTGAAATTGTACTTCTGCAATCTCAACGTTATGAGTTGTAGTCTGGCTGGACCTGAATGCATAGGCTTTCTCAAAATAGCGACTAGAGGTTGGTGGTCTGTTTCGATCTGGATCGGTCTACCATAAATATAATCATGGAACTTTGAACATGAAATCACATTTCAGTTTGGGTTATATATCTGGATGCATAGGCAACAAGTTGACCCTCTTGCACCAAGACCAAATTTTGAAGCATCACAGGAAAGAGTAACTGGCTTGTGAACATCAAAGTATCTGAGAGTTGGTGCACTGGCAATTCTCTGTTTAAGGACATCAAATGCTCTCTGATGTTCCAACCAAGACCAGGATGCAGCTTTACATGTTAGCTATCTGAGTGGTGCTGCTAGATGGCTGAAGTCTGGAATTAACTTGTCTAGGTAGCTAACCATGCCAAGAAAAACTTGTAGGACTTGAACATTGTCTGGAGCTGGCATTTCAAGAAAAGCTGTTTGTTTGAAAGGGCCTGAACTGGTAAACAAATGACCAACATAAGTGACTTCTCGTAGCCTGAACTTGCATTTCTGAGGTTTCAGCTTATGATTCACTTGATGTGCTGTTTCCAGAACTTTTCTGAGGATTCTGTCATGCTCCGCTTTATCATTACCTCCTACTAGAATATCATGTACTATAATAGCACACTGATACCTAGAAAAAATTTGCTCCGTTGCTTTTTAAAAGTCTTCACTGGCAGAATTTATCCCAAATGGCATTCTCAAAAATCTGTACCTGCCAAAAGGAGTGTGATAAACTGAGGGGCTGTCAGCCCAGCCAGATAGAATTTTATAAATAATTCTATGTCATTGTAAATATAATATGATCCACAGACTTGTGTTTCACAAATGTATAGAAAACTGTTGTGTGTTGAGCTTTAAAAATGCAACCACAGTGCACCCTGCTGGAAGAAAGCTGATGAGTAAAGCATTTTATGACTGTTTGATGTCAAGCTAGGAGACAGGATATCTGGACTAGGAAATTCTTTCTATTGTTCTAAGACAGTGATAATTACTAGGTTTTACATGTAAAGTGTCTTTTATTGCTCTGGCTTCCTGGCAGGTGCAGATTACAAAAAGAAATGTTAAAACTTTAAGTTCTGTAAGCCTGGAAAACTTAAGTAGAAGTGTCAAGAATTATGTAATCTGAAATGACTCAGCAGGAATGTGTATTATCAATTTAAGACTTTCTCAGAGAGAAAGATTTAGCATTTTGTATTTTATTCTGAACCTGAACACATCAGCACATCAGCACTTTGCCTTTGTTCTGTTAGTATTTAGAACAGAGATTTCTCTTAGAGATAGATAGAAATATAGCCAGATTAGTCTAGCTGTTTTCTATATTTATGTGAGACTATACTACAATGTTGTTTTAAAGTATTTCCTGTGATTTTTGAACTCTCTAATGTCAATGTGTTGACTTAATAAATAGTCCCCTGGATTCAGCAAGCCCTGCACGGCATGCAGGACTAGTGCAGGAGCTCCAGCAGGCAATATGACTGCCATGTGATCCAGGAATAACCTGTAGGGGCGTGCACGAGCACTCTTACACTAGTCCTGCACGGACTCAGCCCCTGTATGCAAATTACCCCATTTGCAGGAGAAATCCATGCAAATGAGGTGAATTTGTGATCCAGGAAGATGAAAACTGGCCGTGCAGGACTAGTGTAATCAGTAGAAATGTACTCTGCCACTAACAGAGCACATTCCTGCAAACTACAAAATGGAGCCATGACAGCTCCAAATAAAAGGGTGGATATTATGTTGAAAGCATGCCAATGATCAACTTTAAGGCCACTGGCATGGAAAACAGTTGCAAAAATAAATAAAAAAATTAACGTTTATTTTTTTTAGCTGATCTCGGCTGTTTAAGAGTAGGGCGGTGGCGCTCAAATGTGATTGGGTGGAAAATAAGAAAAACAACATAAAATAAGCATTCTAACCAAAATCACTATTTTGCCATTATACTCAATGACAGGTAGAAGTCAACATGGCCAGTGTATAGTGGTTGCTAAGGGGGTGTCTCAGTGTGGAACATGTAACTATGCAACAGCAGGCAATCTTGTGCAAATGAGGGGAATGATACTGAATCCCAGATTCCCCCTGTATGCTAGTCAGCACCAAACAGTGTAAGAGCAGGAATAGCTAGGTGCAAGCCTAGGAGTTAGCTGACATCATAGGGGGGTGTCAGGCATACTGGAAGCAGATTGGAGCCCTGTTGCTCAGGTTTGCCCTCAGCTTAGCAGAGCTAAGCAAGGGGGTGTGTCTGAGGCTGCCTAGCACTCTTTAGATTGCCTAAGCAAGCGTGAGTGCCACACACCAAGTTTAAAGAAAAAAAAAGGTAAACAAGGAAATAGCATCTCTGTGCACATTTTAGCACTGTGTTTGCGCAGTGCACCCCTGGGCTTAAACAGGAAGGCAATGGGAAGGGAAAACAGCAGTAGGAAGGTAATCTAGCATAGCTGGCAGGTGAAATGTATCAGAATCAGCCAATTACACAGGCAGCAGACCAGCCCAGCCCACAACACCACTATAAACTATGCAAACACCTTTCTCTCTGTTTTTTCCCACATACTCTAAACCACCGGTGTATACAATTGGGGAACTTTTAACAAACAAAACAACAAAATGATAGGGGCTGCAATACCTATCATACATCATGTGGAAGAAGCTGAGGGTGGTGAGGATGTGAATGCTGTCATCCAAACCACAGTGAGGAGAGGGAGAAGAGTGTACAGACCCAGGGTAACCTACCAGGGGCTACATGAGCTGGAGATAGTGGAGCACTATAGAGTGGACAGGGACCTCTTACAGCAAATTATTGAGCTGTGCCGGCCATGTCTGACACACAGAACTAACAGAGGGGAACCCATCCTAGTGGATACCAAGGTAAGTGTAGACCTAAGAATACTAGCCACAGGTACCTTCCAAAGGCCAACTGGGGATATCATGGGGATCTCACAGGCATCAGCATCCAGGGTACTTCACCAGTTCCTGGATTCCATGTCAGCATATGCCGGTGAGCACTTATATTTCCACAACACCCGTGAGGCATTGGCCAGTAATATGCATCCAAATAGCAGAATACCCTGAGGTAGGGGGTGTTATAGACTGCATGCACATATACAATATAGCACGCACATATGCATCAAAGCACCACCCGGTGAGCAGGGTAGGGTCTACATAAACTGCAAGGGCTTCCCCTCCATCAACTGCCACGTCGTGTGTGATGCCCAGGGCATAATAATGAATGTGTGTGCTGGCAGCCCTGGAGGTTATCACAATTCCCACATCTGACATCTGATGCAGCTGTACCAGAGATTTGCCAATGGGGACATCCCTTACGGTCACCTAGTGGGGGATGCTGGTTACGCACTGGAGCTGTGGCTGATGACATCCATCAGAAATGCACACACACCCAAACAAAAACTCTATAATGAGGCACACGCACAGACCAGAATTATAATAGAGCATGTGTTTGGGATGCTCAAGTCATGGTAATGGTGCCTGGACACATCCGGTGGAGCTTTGCAGTACTCACCAGCTACATGTACTCAAATTGTCATCATATGTGCCATGCTACACAATATAATCTTGTGCAAACAGCTGCAGCAGGAACAGCACAGGCAGGGCCACACAGCTCCCCACCATTGCCATGGCCAGCACAGGCACAGAGTGACTCAGAGGAGGAACAACCTGAGCACAGTATGCCCTGGCCTTGGCAAAGAGGCAACGCATAGCACATACAATGACACAGGAGGGACCCAGGGAATGAAACCTCTCTCTGCCTCACACACACAGTAAAAGGGATGCTAAACATGACACTACCTGTGGTCAACCATGTGTAGGGAGTGTACTATGTCCATCCAACATAGGCAACCCTTCAGCAACACCCTCAGTACTGGTACAACCACAAGGTAAGTCACTCAACTTCAACTTGCCAAATGTAGTAGTAGTACGTGTTGTTACCTGTATCTATGGTATGGATGTGAGCATGCAAGGGAACTGGGTGGCTGAATGGGATGCCAGCAGATAGTAGACACCTATAGTGGCAGTATGAAATCTGTAACAAATACGGGTGTCACCATAGCAGCCAGTACTACACATGGTGACAACCCCCCTGCAGGAAATGTGCTGGGCCACATGTGTTCATATGACACACACATGCCACTCAGGGAGGTTCACATACCCAACAGCAGTCACAGCCAGCAGGACAGGTGTAGAAAAACACAAACAAAGGCTATGCTAAGGCCACTGAATGATGTCTATGGGTAACCTCCCCCCCAGGCCTACACAGAAAGACTACATCAGGTCAGGCAGTGGAATATGTAGGTCAATCAAACTTAAGACCAGTAGTACACTGACATGCCTCTAGTCAGCATGATAGGTTAGGCCACAGAATGAAATGGCGTACCTGACATACCAGTACAGTCATAGCAAATGTGTACAAGTGTCAGATGTGCCCCCAATCCTGTGTAGAAATTTAGAAACAGTCAGGTGTGCCCCCCATATCCCATGTAGACAGTAACAACAGTCAGGTGTGCCCCCTCCAATCCTATGTAGAAATGTAGAAACAGTCAGGTGTACCTCCACCCAATCCTGTGTAGAAATGTAGAAATAGTCAGGTGTGCCCCCCCAATCCTGTGTAGAAATGTAAAAATAGTCAGGTGTGACTCCCCCAATCCTATACAGAAATGTAGTACCAGTCTAGTGTGCCCCCCAATCTAATGTACACACGTAACAGTCAGGTGTGCCCCTCCAATCCTATGTAGAAATGTAGTAACACGTATGTGTAGGTATAATACCAGTGGAGCACAGATGCCCAGAGATGGCCAAGGTAGCAGGATAGATTGTAGCATTTGTACAATATGCAGGTATGTGTGTGTTAGGTTGGTGTGTGTTTCATATTGTGTAAGAGTGGTCAGTATGTATGCACGTTGAGGTATGACATGGTGGCCATTGCCCAGTACTGCTGATGACAAGGCCAAGTCCTCACAACTGCAGTGACAAAGACAATTCCCACCAGTATAACACATGCTAGCAGTAAGCCATTGTAAATGTATGGTGGTAATATGTGCCACCGTCTGAAAGATTGACATGGCATGGCTGTCGGGCTAGATATACAAGCAGTACACAGGGAAAGTACCCCAGACATAGAGTATATAATGTGTAACTGTGAAATGGATGCACCCTTGGAATTGTACATACAGGTATGCATCACATTATCTGGGCCTGTAATAGGGTATACCGGTGTCGTCTGCCCGAACACGTGCAGATCACAAAGGTGGTAGGACTAATGTATTGGGAAACATCTGATGTACCTGCACATGCCAGCATAACTGGAATGCCCCATGCATATCTGTGCATCAGATGCAAGTAGTGTCCATAGCCACATGCACCCAGCTCACCCAAACACCACCCACAGGTACCTCTCTGGTTGTATCCCTGCTGTTGGGAATGTGTACAATATGACCCCCACCTGTATATGGCAATAGAGAAAGAATGCAGCATGCAGTGCAGGTGTCCCATGCAGGTGTGTTCCTAGGTGTAGGTAGCACACTGCCAGCATCCACACCACCTGATCAATACTGATAGAAAGTATTGGCATGAACACCTAGCACACCTACCTTGTCACCCCAGGGGAATATACTGTATGGCGGTCTAGGACTGTAGGACTGACAGAATGCAACGGCCTGCCACAGCTGGCCCACATCACCACGAAATGGCCTACAGGCCTCTGCCAAAGGCCTGTGTCTCACATATACTGCCAATGCATGTTATGTCATGAACACCCAGATAACAACTTATCACACTCCACATAAGCCATATGCAAGGCCATGTGGACAAACCACAGTAACATGTCCACCTTGACCTACTGCATGAACTGTGGACCAACACCAAAATACAGCTGTGATATGGTGATAACCTTAGGGAAAGTATTAGATAATGTATGTATAATGTATGGAAGAGGATAGAATAATAGGGGGGTGGGAGCATGGGCAGCATGGAATGTGCAAGGTCCGACACACAGCTGTGTGCACACACTATCTCTGGCTGCAAACACATAAATGGGTGGCTACAAACCTGCCTGTACATCACAATAGGGGTAATGTCCTGACACATGGCCCCTGCCTCTGGGTAACCTGTGTGAATCTGTACAGCTGTGAGGTATTACCACAGCAAGATGAGGCCATACTGTCATGTTGATGGATATACAAGTATGGGATCCTCTGCCAGCACTCTACCAAGGTGCTGAACTGGATACACAGACCCAGCAGCAAGTGCCTGCAGCTCCCCCTCCAGAATGGCATAACTTACCATGAATATGTAGGCATCTGTCCACAATACTGGATAAAGCTGCATTCACCCTTGTTCCCCAGGACATCACTGTGAGCAAGAATGTCCACCTGACAGTACTTGAGGACATAAAACATCACAGCACACATGTCTGAATATCTCTGCTAACACCAGTACCATGTATCAGAAGCAGCACAGACATAATCACCTACAGTACACACTATCCCTTGCACAGTTTCTCCCCATATTGCCAAATGATCTACGGATACCCTGCAGAAACAGTTTGCTACATGTATGTGTACAACACAAAGGTCTGCACTGGAGTAAAAACTACCTGGAATGGATCCACACATTCAATACAGAAGGGCATACTGGTCATGCTCACACACTTAGAAAAATGAAGGCAATGTCAGACAACAACATGCTGAAAGGTCATACTGGGCATGCCCACACACATGTCTGCAGACAACAGTGGACCATGCATATCTGACAGTTGCAGATGTTAGTGCATACACTCCTCAGTATGCACCAGTCATGCTTTGCACACACATTGGATAGGAATACAGACATATATCCAAGGACAACACACTATAATAAGCTAAAAGTAGACATACATAGATGTGTGGAAGAGAGTGACTGTGACAAAGAGTCATCCGTCATGAGGCCTGTCCCACCCAGCACACAGCCAAATGGCTACAATCACAGGATGTTTAAATGTCACCCACTGTAGAAAGTAGCCACTGGTATCCATCAGCATTATAGACTATGTGGTGCAACTGCTAGCTGTGAAACATTTCTGTACAAGGCAGTCGTCATCTAGTAGCTGTATACATGTACCTGTGGAATATAACCTTGCTTGTGCCTGTATGTGGTGTGTCAACCTCCAGAAGAATGGGTTATGGCCCCTGCACACACACATTGCCCTCCCCATAGCCCTACAATGACAAGCCTGCTGATGTCATCCACTTTGAAATATACCTTTGGGAAAGTAGTAGCCTGGTAATCTCTGTGGTGCCTCCTAAAACTGTGTGATGCTGTAGTGTGATAAACTAGTTAGGTAGGAGTTCTAATCCCAGCCATGGCAACTGTGTGTGTGTTTATGTGGGTGTCTCTGCCTGTATAGGGGGCAATGCTTTTTAGGCTAGTCACTCTCACTACAATTCATATGCCCTACTTTGGTAAGGCAGCTGATGTAATTCACCATGAAATACACCTTTGGGAAAGGTGTAACCCAGTACTTGCCATGGTTCGTCCTATAACTGTGTACTGCTGCGGTGTGATAAACAAGTTAGGTAGGAGTTCTATTCCCAGACATGGCAACTGCGTGTTTGTGTGTTTCTGTGTAGGGAGCAATGCATTTTAGGCTAGTCAGACACACTACAATTTAAATGCCCTACTTTGGAAACGCTGCTGATATCATTCACTGTGAAATACACCTTTGGGAAAAGTGTAGCCCAGTAATCTCTGTGACATGTCCTATAACTGCGTAATGCTGTAGTGTGATAAACTAGTTAGGTAGGAGTTCTAATCCCCAGCATAGCAATTGTGTATGTGTGTGTGTGTGTGTGTGTGTGTGTGTGTGTGTGTGTGTGTGTGTGTGTGTGTGTGTGTCTGTGTAAGGAACAATACTTTTTAGGCTAGTCACACTCACTTCAAGTTAAATGCCCTACTTTGGCAAGGTTTCTGATGTCATTCACTGTGAAATACACCTTTTTGGAAATGTGTAGCCCAGTAATCGCCATGGCACGCCCTATAGCTGCATAATGCTGTAGTGTGATCAACTAGTTAGATAGGAGTTCTAATCTTAGACATGGCAACTGTGTGTGAATGTCTCTGTCTCTGTAAGGAGCAATGCTTTTTTAGGCTAGTCACATTCACTACAAATCAAATGCCCTACTTTGGCAAGCCTGCTGATGTCATTCACTGTGAAATACACCTTTGGGAAAGGTGTAGCCCAGTAATCTCCGTGAAACGTTCTATAACAGCATAGTGCTGTAGTATGATATAGTACCCTGCTAGGGGTGCTAGTCCCACACATGGCAAGTGTGGATGTTTGTGTGTGTGTGCTACTATGTCTGTGAAGGGAGCAATGCTTTTTGGGCTAGTCACATGCACTACAATTCAAATTCCCTACTTTGACAAGCCTGCTGATGTCATTCAGTCTGAAATACACCTTTGGGGAAGGAGTACTCCAGTAATCTCCATGGTGAAACCCCCATCTGTAGGGTCGTCTGCAGACTGGGCAGTGTGTGGTGCCTGTTGTTTCTTGTGTTACTCACTGAGTACCTATCAGTGAACTGCAGAAGCATAGTTTGAGGACTGCAGTCATTACATGGTGACAGACATGAGAGTTACTGACTTCCTAGCTCTCATAGGACATGTGTCACAACAAACCCTGTTACAACAGTAAATGTATGAGGTTATCACAGCAACATGTCAGTATTGGCCCTGTGTTTGTGCCTCCAGCCACAACTCTGTTAACCTTTGTACATATGTCATGCAGAAAGAGGTGCATATGTTCTGTACACCATAATCTATTGACATCATATCTGATAACAATCCAGGGAGATATCAGACTGCTACACATCATGTATAGTAGGGGTTATATTTGAGGACATAACGTGGGCATTCTGTGGTTTTTGTATAGTACTGAGGTCTGTGTACTCATGATGATTGTCGACAGTGTGTGTATTGTAAATATGTACCTTAGCCTGTTTACAGACTGTGGTAGATGTCATTGTTCTTGGTCCTGTTCTATCTGATGTTACATGCTGCTCTACTGTATGTTACCCTATCAGTTTACATGTTTGTAGGGCCAAACACACACATGTCCCATACCACAGACAGGCATCAGACCACACTGTGTTGTGGTCCAGTATATGTAGGGTTAGTGTGTGAGTGGCACATATGAGGATGGTGTTGATCAGATTGTCCATATACTGTAATATTACTCTAGCTACTGTATGTGGCTGTGGCTGTGTTCACATTGGTTGTGGTTATGCACTTTCACACAGATGTCTGCTACTCTGTGCTGTGACATGTCTATAGAGCCTGCTATATATGCAGGTGCATGTGTATTCCCCCATAAGAAATGTAGGCCAGTGTTGTGGCAGTCTGCCTGTAGCCTGCACAGTGCTTTGTTACATGCCTAGCAGCTTAGTGTACTTACCCAGTGTGATGTTATGTCCTGATACTTGCCAGATGTATGGCTGCCAGGCCACCATAACAGTTATGTATGTCAGACAAAGTAGTGGGATGCTGTACAGATGTATGTCACTAACTAGTGGGAAGTATGTGGCCATGGCACCTCTGTACCAGTGGTTAGTATGTGTCAGGACAGACAGGGGTGTGTGAATGTATAACCTATGGGGACAAATGTATACCAGTATTTTTGTGATATACTCATCTACTTGGATGTTAACATCCACATTGTCAGGCTTGGTCCACATGTTTTGCACTAAGTGGCACTGTGTATACCTCTGGACTGACCAGAGTGTGTCAGTCTGTCCACATTTATTGGTCATATCTCTGCTGTAGTCCACAGGAGCATGACTGTGCTGGCAGTGGTACTGTACTATTATGTCCTTAGGATGTCTGTCAGTGGCCAATGATGCACATGTTAAGAGAAGATGTGACCTCCTACACACAACATGTCTTTGAAGACAACCCCTATCACAGTAGCAATAGTCTACATATATACCTGCAATACATACATGACATCCCCCTGCACTAAGAGGTTGGGGCTGAGGTAGGGCTCCACTCCATGTTCAGAAGATATGGTGAACATATATGTATACATACCTATCCATATATCTATCTAGATATATACACATATACATATTGGCATACATAGATGAATATGTATATGTACATATATATATATATATATCTATATATATATATATATATATATATATATATATATATATATATATATATATATAGATATAGATAGATATATATATATATATATATATATATATATATATATATATATATATATATATATATATATATATATATATATATATATATATATACACAGCAATATATGTCTACATATATACAGATAGAGATACATATGCACATATACTTATGGATATCTACATATATATTGACAGTAATAGCTATATCAGAATATATATATATGTATATATCGATATATGTATATATAGATATATATGTATGCACATCCTATGTGTACAGATATGCCTATATATGTAGATATATATGTAGATATCTATAACTATATGTGCATACATATCTATTCTGATATAGCTATTACTGTCAATATAAACAAGGTATATACATATCTATATATATATATATATATATATATATATATATATATATGTATATATAAAACCCAGCCACTGGGAATGCACAAGCCAGTGCATTTCATTGTGCTGGTCCCAAGCCTGGAAAATGGGGAGGGCTGTGTCAGGAATGGCATCCGACATAAAACTTTGCCAAATCATTTCATGTGGACAGCAGTAAATATTTACATACTGGATCGGTCGATGCCCGGGTTAACAACGACTGTCACCAGTACTATTAGCCAAAAGGGTGCTGGCAGAAATTGGGCTACTGTTGGCCGAAGGAGGAGAAGAGGAGGAAGGCATGGCCGAAGGCAGGAAGAGTGGAGAAAGGCTAGGATTGTGGTAGTGAGGGTTAGAACTTTGAATGTTGGCAGTATGACCGGTATAGGGAGAGAGCTAGTCAATATGATGGACAGAAGGAAGGTTGGTATATTGTGTGTGCAAGAGACCAGATGGAAGGGGAGTAAGGCTAGGTGTATTCGGAGGTGGGTTCAAATTGTTTTATCATGGTGTGGATAGGAAGAGAAATGGCATAGGAGTTATCCTGAAGGAACAGTATGCTAAGAGTGTTTTGGAGGTAAAAAGAGTGTCAGATAGAGTGATGTTTATGAAGCTGGAAATTGATGGTGTAATGATGAATGTTGTTAGTGCATATGCTCCACAAGTTGGGTGTGCGATGGATGAGAAAGAAAAATTTTGGAATGAGTTGGATGAAGTGGTGATGACTGTACCTAAGGGTGAGAGAGTGGTGACTGGAGCAGATTTCAATGGGCATGTTGGTGAAGGGAACAGAGGGGATGAGGAAGTGATGGGTAGGTATGGTGTTAAGCAAAGGAATGCAGAAGGTCAGATGGTAGTGGATTTTGTGAAAAGGATGGACATGGCTGTGGTGAATACATATTTTAACAAGAAGGAGGAGCATAGGGTGACATATAAGAGTGGAGGAAGATGCACACAGGTGGATTATATATTATGTAAGAGGGCCAGTTTGAAGGAGACTGGAGAGTGTAAAGTGGTGACCGGGGAAAGTGTAGTTAGGCAACATAGAATGGTGGTCTGTAGGATGAAGTTGGTGATCAAGAAGAGGAGGACAAGTGTGAGAGCAGTGCCAAAGATCAAATGATGGAAGTTGAAAAAGGGTAATTGTGAGCTGGAGTTCAGGGAAGACTTAAAGCAGGCACTGGGGGCAGTGAAGAGTTACCAAATATCTGGATAACTACAGCCAAGATGGTAAGGAAGACAGCTAGTAAGGTGCTTGGTGTGACATCTGGACAGAAGAAGGAGGACAAGGAGACCTGGTGGTGGAATGAAGAAGTACATGAGAGTATACAGAGGAAGAGGCTGGCAAAGAAGTGGGATTGTCAGAGAGATGAAGAAAGTATACAGGAGTATAAGGAAATGAGGCACATGGTGAAGAGAGAGGTGGCAAAGGTTAAGGATAAGGCATATGCAGAGTTGTATGAAACGTTGAACACTAAAAAAGGAGAAAAGAACCTGCACCGATTGGCTAGACAGAGGGACCGAGCTGTCAAAGATGTGCAGCAGGTAAGTGTGATAAAAGATACTGAGGGAAACTTACTCACAAGTGAGGAGAGTGTGTTGAGCAGATGGAAAGAGTACTTTGAGGGGCTGATGAACGAAGAGAATGAGAGAGAGTGAAGGTTGGATTATGCGGGGATAGTGAATCAGGAAGTGAAACAGATTAGCAAGGAGGAAGTACGGACAGCTATGAAGAGGAATGGAAAGGCTGTTGGTCCAGATGACATACCAGTGGAAGCATGGAGGTGCTTAGGAGAAATGGCAGTGGAGTTCATAACCAGATTGTTTAATGAAATCTTGGAAAGTCAGAGGATGCCTGAGGAGTGGATAAAAAGTGTTCTGGTACCTATTTTTAAGAATAAGGGTGATGTGCAGAGTTGTAGTAACTACAGAGGGATAAAACTAATTAGTCACAGCTTGAAGTTAAGGGAAAGAGTAGTGGAAGCTAGGTTATGAAGGGACGTGATGATTAGGGATCAACAGTATGGTTTCATGCCAGGAAAGAGCACTGCAAATGCAATGTTTTCTCTGAGACTGTTAATGGAGAAATATAGGTAAGGTCAGAAGGAGTTGCATTGTGTCTTTGCAGACTTGGAGAAAGCATATGATAGGGTGTCTAGAGAGGGGTTGTTGTACTGTATGAGGAAGTCAGGAGAGGCAGAGAAGTATGTAAGAGTGGTACGGGATATGTACGAGGGTAGTGTGACAGTGGTGAAATCTGCAGTGGGAGTGATAGATCCGTTTTAGGTGGAGGTGGGATTACATCAAGGATCAGCTCTGAGCCCTTTCTTATTTGCAGCGGTGATGGACAGGTTGGCAGACGAGATCAGACAGGAGGCCCCATGGACTATTATGTTTGCAGATGACATTGTGATCTGCAGTGAGAGTAGGGATCAGGTTGAGGAGACCCTTGAGAGGTTGAGATATACTCTAGAGAGGAGAGGAATGAAGGCCAGCAGGACTAAGACAGAATATGTGTGTGTGATTGAGAGGGAGGATAGAGGAATGGTGAGGATGCAGGGAGTAGAGTTGGCAAAGTTGGATGAGTTTAAGTACTTGGGATCAACAGTTCAGAGTAATGGTGAGTGTGGAAGAGAGGTGAAGAAGAGAGTATAGACAGGGTGGAATGGGTGGAGAAGAGTGTCAGGAGTGATTTGTGACAGATGGGTACCAGTAAGAGTGAAAGGGAGGTCTACAAGAGAGTAGTGAGACCAGCTATGTTGTATGGGTTGGAGGCGGTGGCATTGACAAAAAGGCAGGAGTCAGAGCTGGAAGTGGCAGAGTTAAAGATGTTAAGATTTGCACTGGGTGTGACAAGAATGGACAGGATTAGGAATCAGTATATTAGAGGGTCAGCTCAGGTTGGACGGTTTGGAGACAAAGTCAGAGAGGCAAGATTGCAATAGTTTGGACATGTACTGAGGAGGGATGATGGTTATATTGGGAAAAGGATGCTAAGGATGGAGCTGCCAGGTAAGAGGAAAAGAGGAAGGCCTAAGATAAGGTTTATGGACATGGTGAGAGAGGGCATGCAGGCGGTTGGTGTGACTGAGCAATATGCAGAGGACAGGAAGAAATGGAAACAGATGATCCACTGTTGCAACCCCAAAGAGAAAGAGAAAAGATATATATATATATATATATATATATATATATATATATATATATATATATATATATATATATATATATATATATATATATATATATATATACATGTGATATATATATATATATGTGTGTGTGTGTGTGTATATATATATATATATATATATATATATATATATATATCTATATATATATATATATATATATATATATATATATATATATATATATATATATATATATATATATATATATACATACAAAGTGATGTACACATGGCCATATATATGTTGCACTATACAGATGTGTATACAGACATATGTATGAATATACATGTGTATATACATGTAGCCATATATCAACCTATTTTATATATATATATATATATATATATATATATATATATATATATATATATATATATATATATATATATATATATATATATATATATATCCATATTCCTGTCATGTGTAAACCTCATGGTTGTGTATAGTCTCCCAGATGTATCTCACCATATGTATCTGCTATGTGTACATTATGATAAAACAATATATGTGATGCAACAGTCATATTAATAACAAGTACTACACAACTGTGGAAGTAAAGGCAATTGTTCAATACTAATCAATATATATGTTTATTGACAGATATACTGGAAAAACAACAGCTGTCTTCACAGTGGCCATGGCATAGTGGTTAAGTGCTGTGACTTTAGTGTACAGGGTCCTATGTTCAAGACCTGCAAGGGCAGTTCATTTTGTTGCTGGGCAGAACAAGGGCTGTTGGATACAAAGTGCTTAAGGTGGTTTTGAGCAGCTTTAAGCGTGTTTGCGCAGGTTTGTGCAAAGCTAAGCAGTGTTAAGCTATGGGTAAATGTACGGACGCTTACACAGTGTAGGCTTCGCTTACCGCAAATCAGCTTAGCTGTTATATTGCAGCAATGTTGATACCTGATAAGCATGGCTTGGCCATGGTAGCCAGGTCATACAACACAGTCTGATAACATAGCAGGGTAATGACATATGTAATAAGTTTATGTAATGCCATGTACAATACATGTGCTTATGTGCTGTCAGTACAGTAGCAAGGGGTGTGAGTGTCATTTGTGGGACACAGATGTTTAGAAGGCCTGTACAGCACTGTTATCCATCTAAATGTGTTACATACAGTGGTAGGAGCCCAGGGTACATGCTGTCACAATGGCATGTAGTGTATCATGGTGGTACTTCTGTTGACAGTGCTTACCCAGGCAAGAGTAGAGTACTAAATGTAGTACTAACAACAGGCACACCTGCTGGACTCTGAGGCCTACCTTTTGTATCCCTGGTGAGTGAGCTGTGTCACAGTATATAACCCCTACTGGGTAATGATCTTACATGTGGAATGTGACTGTAGACAATCGTCTGTACAGCACATGATAGTGAGGGCTCCTGACATGTAATTATGGCATACATATTGTTGTCAAATGTCTGTCAACACATTTATCCTACTGCATAGCTACTTGCCAAGCTGATGACTGTCAGTCCCTGTACAGATGTTCAGATGGCAGGTATCCAGCTGGGATATGTACAGGCATCCTAAGCTTGATTAACACTGACATGTCTGCCCAGCTGTGTAAGAACTTGCACATATTGGAGACAACACCCTGTGCGCACCTTATGCCATGGGTACCTCCACTACACTTCCACAGTCAGCAGAACACGCTTGGCTGTTGTAATGCATGTTGCTTGCATGTCAACTTGATCACCTTAGTGGCCATGTGCAGGAGGAACCTGGAGGAATGGCTGATGCATGTCACCCTCATTCTGAGGGTCACCACAGTAGTGTCTATCGAGAGATTGCCTGCTGCCACATGGCAGGTGGCAGGATACCACTGTACACACAACCCCTACACAACCCATCAATCCTTGGATAATAACTAGGTTCACAGCTATGACCACTTTCAGCGATGCACCCCAGTACTGACACATGTGTATGTGTGTGTTAGCCCACCTGTACATGGGAATTCCATGAGGGCCTTTACAACCACCACAACACCCATTGCCATAGCCAGTTGTGGCTGCTGCTGTATGGGACATTACATGTACCCTGTTAAGCTCCTCTCCATACCGGTTACATGAGCCTTGCATTACCAGCACAACAGTGTTGTACAAATGGGCTGATAGGCAAGGGATACCCATTGTGTTCTGGCAAGTGTGTGTATGTGTGCACGTCTGTTTATCTGTGGGGTACAGCATTCCGAGGCCACCTACTCCTATTATAATACCCATTACCACACAGTAGTACAGATAGTGTTGTTGCTGCCCATAGGTGAGGCATGACAAAGCAACACCCTACTATGCATGTGGTATGTGCGTTAGGTGCATATCCCTGTAGTACCACTGTTGGGATCTACAATGGGTTGTATTGCAGTCATGGCCAATGTGTGATGGTGGGTATGTCAGAGTGTGATCATGGGTGTCAGGGAGTACAATATCCACTGGGGGATGTGGGTGCTGTGTACACAGTCATTACACCAAGGTACATCCGGTACATGTATCACATTATGGTTACCACTGTCACCATCAACCATGCAGGTAACTGATACTACAATCCAGGCAGGTTATGCATGTGCTGTGTGCAGCCTACCTGTAACATATTGGACACATGGTCAAGTTAGTTAGCAGCGATAGGCCAAGGTCTCTTGGATGTGTGTCTGCCTATGTGTCTGTTAATGTGTATATGAAGGTATGTCACACTATGTATTGTCCATATACACCAGTTACATCCCCCATTAGCATACTGTACATGTCTGGGGATGTTCTGCATGTAACATGTAACCTGGAACACACCCCACTCTAAACACTGCGTGGTGTGTGCAATGGAAGCCACACACTTCAGTATCACTACATACCTAGGTAGGGGTCTAGTCCCAGTGTTGCCAAGTAAGAGTGTGCATGTATGTGGATGGGTCTACATCAGGTTGCAGATTATACATGCCCCAGTGGGTCACCTGTCCATTTGGCACAGGCAATAACTGTTATACAAACCTGTGACATGTGTTCAACTGTACCCCAGATATGTCACAGCCATGGTGTCACCACAGTGCCATACCCCATTGTGGAATATGACTTCATACCATCCTCGTGCTGACACATGCACACCTACAACAAAAATGGATAACATTATAGAGACCATAATCAACCAGTGTTACTAACAGGTATAATGCATCATTGCTGGATGGCGACACTACCTGATATATATGCATTCCACTTTACTCCTTACATGTTACACTGCAGTACTGTGGTACACTGTAGTACAGTCACCGTGTGCATCAGAACCATATTTGCTTGTCCCTGCATTGATGGTATGGATGACAGGAATGTGGCCCAGGTATCATCATATGCACAGGGTGTGTTGTTGGTTTGCCAGAGACCAAGGGTGGGCCATACATTTGACACCATGTGTGTGGGTAAGGGGTGTACTGAGGTGAACTAGGCATGGTGATGTGGTGTGTGTAGGTATGGGGTTGCCCTAGGTGTATTTGTATAGTGTGTGGGTATGCATGCACACAATTGCGCCATGTGGCTGCCCTACACAGGTGTTTATGGACAGCTACAGACCATACCTGGCAGGGTGTGCAGTTCACTGCCTCTGGCCATGGACATGTGCACTGTGCCTGCCAGGGGTTCCATGGGCATATCCAGGTACAGGCCTCAATGTGCTACTCTCACCTGACGATGACAAATGTCTGCTGGAACGAGGTCCCTCCTGAGACTGGCCAAGACCACATGCTCATGGCTTGCTGTAGTGTGGTGTGGACAGAACCCCCCTCCCAGTGTCAGTGCTGGTACTGCCACTACCTCCCATCTTGGTATCCTAGAACATCCTCTCACCAGACCATCTATCCATGAACTCAGTTAATGCACGGATGGCACCAACCAGTTCACGGGCGTTGTCACTTGCAGATGTGAGAGCAGCCCTCTGCATCCTCAGGCTCTGTCTGGTGTAATGTTCTATATGTGCCTGCACTGCCATGACAGCCTGAAACATGCACCTGCTCATACCAGCTGTGTCACGTCTGCCAGGGGCATGATGACCAGCGACCCTACCATGAGCACCCTGGGACATCTGCCCATGTGGTGCCTTGCTGGACATCTGGCTATGCCTGCTGTGACCAGACACAGTAGGCATGGTTATCACACTTTACTGTGCACTGCCACCAAATGCCAGCTGTTCTTCTGGTATGGCACTGGTGATGGGGTATGTATAGGTACTGAAACTGTGTGTGGGGTTGGGGTGGCTAAAAGAGGGATTTGAAATGTTGTCACTGTTTTGACCCCTGACAACCTCACCTGTGCCTCAACAGTACTATCATCATCTTCTTTGGTGTCTGTATGGACACCAACATCAGATTGCATGCAGGAGGGACCCTGACCCACCTCACCACCTGTTGGGGAAACAATAAATGCACTTTAAAACCTGTACAGCATTGCATAACAGTACACACACACACACACACACACACACACACACGCGCACACACACACAAACACACACACACACACGCACACACACATGCACACACACACCACTGTAATACCTACCTGTCCGTGACTATACAGACAACCCCACGTATATTTCCATGTGTTCTCCATCCTGCATCACACTTGGTAACATACACACATTGATACCACTCATTAACATATCAGTGCTCTAAATGCCTAGACAAGTGATCACAACACAAGACCTGTTACTGCATTACCTGCCTGACCTGCGTGTAGTGGTTTTAGATGGCTTCACTGCTGTCATTCAGTGTTCACCCTGTGTATGTTTGGACATCATGAGCATGGCCCCTATATGTGTAGGCTAATATGTTCACTCCATAATATCACGCACTGGAGTGTCATGTGTATGTATTGCTCAGTACATGCCAGATATGCTGCTCAATCAGCCTTACATGTGACAACTGTAATATATGGATACACTCCCTGGTGTTGACTAGTACTTCCCAAAGCATCTGTAGTGCTGCATACGTGGGTTGTCAGTCACCTCTCTGCTAAATGCAATATTAAGGGTATATCTGTTGTCTACCTTCCTTCTCAATGCCTGTTCCATGCTACAAACCTTATTATACTATTAGCTGTCCTGTGATTACATACATGGCATGTATTCCTGGTGTGTAATGTGGCAGTCCATGTCCATGTACTACACGATCCCAAAGGAAGGCACTACTCTATGAACAGCCCACAATCACACATGTGCATACATGGCCACCGACACAAACACACACACATGCACACAAGCATTATACATGCATCAACCTCCCTCTATTTCACCAGAGTGACCCTACAAGCTAACTACCCTCCAGGATGCACACACACACACACACACACACACACACACACACACACACACACACACACACAGAAGTGAGGTTGCACAATGACAGTTTTATTACCCATCTGTCAACATGCATATCATATGGTACACAACAGCATGCAGTGCAGCTATAGTCAATCCATGCTAGAAACAGTATAAATGTGTGTGATGCATGAGCTGTGTCACTAGGTGATGCCCCTTCCCCTGGATACTACTACACCCATGTACACAGTATTGCTGTGCACCTGTTCTGCACCCTGCCATGTACTGTGCATCATACCTCACCGGTCTACAACCCACTGCTGAATGTGTAGTACTGTGTCAGTTATGTCTGCTTTAATGCTCACAGCCCCTATGTTTTTCAGCAACACATACCTGGGATGATATGTGGATAGTTGTCATTTGTGAATGCCTGATGTCTGATTTACAGCTCTCAACATCAGCGGACCATGTATGACCAATCCAATACTATTACACTGACAACCATCAGAGCCTACCATGGCTACGGGGGGTGTACACACCCTTACTGATATGACGCTCCCATCCTTGATCGGCTATGGGACCACATCAACGCATATCTTAACAGTACATGAGCCCGATATGTGACATATGTCCTGTACTTTCACAAGCATTGTCTATGGAATGTGTTAGGTGTGCAGATGCTGACCACGATGTATACACTCTGTGTGGGCATATGTGTGCACACCCTTATCATGACAGTTTGTTGTACCTATTGTTATGTGTACTACAGCAGTCGCTACTCCTGGCAGAGGTATACTAGCATGAGCCATCTGCATTTGCCAGTGTGTGTTCAATCTGCCCTACACATGTCCCCCTATTCTGCATGATTGCAAGGTCTACTCATGTGCACATCCCTTGGTGTTCACACACTGCTCTCACTATTGCTGTGGGGGTAGGGTTATGTCTACCACAGTTCCTCAACCTGACTATGTGTAGATACAGCCATTCTTAGCATCCTTAGGTTCCCTTCTGCAGTGCACTGGTGTGTCATGCTGACACCCTCCTACCTTCAGCCTTTTTTGCAGATGCTTGACAAGTAAGGCCTACACATGTGTGTCACTTTGCAGTGTCCCATACACTGAACACCACATGTTACAGCCTAGTCCCAGCTGATAATGTGGACCACAGTAATACCTGATACCATAGTGTAATTCTGCAACAGTTGCCATTGTCCTACAGGTATATACACTGGTGTTGCACTGTGTATGGGTGCTGTTCCAAACATGTCCCTACTGTAGGCCATGTCTCTCACCATCATGTTACTCCCTGTGGACACATTCCGCAATGACAGGATGTTAGTTATCTTGCAGGTGTCTGACATGCCCTTCCAATACCCGACATGGTCACCACTGTGATGCTGTGCATTTAACAGCAATAATACATGCACATGTACAGCATGCATTCTGTGTAGGTGTGTTAGATGTGTGCATGGAATATACCATTACCATTACATGCCCAGTGTATTGGCAAGCATCTACATAAACCTTACTCACCAGCTACAGGCTGCTGCCTTGGTGGTATACCAGAGGGACCTACATAAGAGGGTGAGAGATGCAAAGTCAGTGGCCACACCTGTGGCATTGCTAGGGGGTGCAGCATTACAATACATCAACAGTACATGTCCACAGTACTACCACATATGCACATCTGTTTATCCCTACTATGTAGCAACAAAATATATTTATGACATGTCAGATATGCATGCTCTACCTGTACTGATGTGGATGTATACACAACAGTAGTCTACTGATGTGCCCTGTGACCTTACCTGCACAGTCCTGGGCCAGTGTGTGGGTGGCACCCACCTCCACAAATGTGTCTGGCGGTTGGTGGCTGTGCAGATGGACAGGTGCCACAAGGCTGTCTAGGAGCTCTTCCACACATCAGGGGGGATGGATGGCATGTCCCCCCTGTAACGAGGTGATCCCTCTGTACTGCAGCAGCACACCGACAGGCATTGCGAAGCAGGTCAGAACAATGATGCCAGACCTGCTCATAACTGCGGTTGTGTAGTCTGACATCATTTGACCCTGTGGACTAGGTCGTTCCACAGGGCGGTCCTCTCCTGCTGATCATGGGTGGCCCAGCCAAACAAGACTGTGTAGTGCTATATGAGGTCATTCAGCAGTATTTCATTTTCAGCTGCTGTGTACGCTGGCAGCCTTCCATGGGACATCGTGCCCGAAAGACATAAAGATGGAAACAGGTGTGAGCAAGTCATGCAGCAAGATTACCACAGTTCCTAATACACATCACTGTTACCCCCCCACCATATCAGCGACAACAAGCTGTACACACAACTCAATAGATATGACTACAGCATACCTACCAATGGGGCACATATTGTACTGTACCACACGTTGTGCATTGTGTTTGTAGTCATGTTCCCTGTCTGGACACTATCATTGATGGCCTGTTACAGACTATTCACCTGCATGCCATTGCCAGGGCCACAATGGTTTCATATATGTCTGTGGTATGCTTGCTATGTGTTTGCTGCACCTCTGACATTCTGTGATATTAGGGTTATCTATGCATGCTGTTGGACATGTTCTGGGATTGTGTGGACTATTACTACCAACATATGTTCTATAACAGTGACACAAAAGCATGTATATGTACTATTGACCAGCAGAACCACCTGTCCAACCTCATCTGCCCATGTTACCAGGCCACATCACACGTGTGACCCATCCTGGGGCCTCCTCATATACTGGTCCAGCAATACCATCAGGTGGAACCAAATCAGGGGATGTTGTCCCCTCCTGAGGCACACACAGACATGTTCCTGTCCCCTGAGGTCAGGTCCAGGGCCTGTTCCATAATGGGCTCCACAAACACATGTGGGATGTGCTACATCACCTTGGGGCACCCAGTACACATTCACAGAGCCCACATGCTCCTCCTGCTTAGCCTCCAGGCCAGGCACCTTCAGGATGTGGCCTGCTGTTGTGAGTAGTAGTGGGTGGGAGGCTTGTTCCCATTGTGTCCATATTGGGGCTCGTGGGGCATCTCCATCACAGACCACACACACAATCCAGGGTGTTTACCCACCACGTATCACATGCCACCCCTGTTGGCTGTCCTCTATATCTACCAACCCTGACCACCTCCACAACTATACCTGCAATACTTCCCCATAGTCCCATTCCATACTTCACAGACAAGGGCAATGTGGTCCCAACAAGGTGTTCACATGTGACATACCCATCCATGTTGCACACACTGACAGCTCTAGATATCTGTGTGTATTGCTATGCGTGCCCTTTCCCCACACATAGCATGCAGCACTGTGGTGGTAATATAGGGGACATGTATTTACATACATATATGTTTGTGTGTGTGTTTGTATATATCTAGTCATGTGCATTTAGGTATATATCTATATATATGTGTAGATATATATGATGTATATATGTGTTCATATATATGTCTACACTTGGGTATCTGTATATTTATGGATATAACAACAACACCTGAAGGCACATATGAATCATTCCACATCATCTATCCCATTATTATGGACCAAGTAATATGGTCAGTTACATACATATATACTTCATATACCTGTTCTGGGGATAGAGTTCCTTCTGGATGGTTCGCTTGATGTTTTATGTTTTTTTGTTGTGCCTTACACACACTCTCTCTCTCTCTCTCTCTCTCTCTCAGTCTCCAGTAAATGGAATGAGCTGCTTTGCATTGATTGCAGCATGGAATATGTAGGTGATGCACATGATCAGGTGTCCTCCACTTGCTACCTGCATGCAGCATGGTGTGTAGTACTTCCAATTACCACTGTCATGGCAATCAACTACTATAAATCCCTACATCATGTAGGCGTGTTCCCTTTACCTTTCCTGTATGATGGACATCATTCCTTTATGTGGGCAGCAGTGTTACAGACAGCAGGTAGCAATACCTATTACAGGAGAATCTGCACACTCACCATCTACATATTTGTAGGAGGTTCCAGAACTACATACAGAGTGTGAGTAGTGTTGTTGTATGCATTGTGTAGCACCAGCGTTACAGGGTTTGTGCGTACATACTAGTTTAACTTGGAATGCAGTCTGTCTACATAGCTCTCAACTGTAGGCCTATCCACTGGATGGCCAGAGGCGTGCCTATTATGTTTTGTCTGTCCACCATACAGGTGTTGTGTCAGATATATCACTGGCAATGTGTGTGTTAAGTGCTATCAGTACATGGCTACATCCATTTCTGTTTCTAACTTCATATTCCTGACTAAGGATATGTTGTACACTATTCTGTAACACCAGCAACTTGCTTAGTGTATGACAACAGTTTTACACATATGGGCCTGTGTTCCAGCCTCTGTCCTCCACCTACATACCAGGCTTTGTACATATTACATGCTGTCAGGGGTTGTTATGTAGTGGGCTGTGAGTATGTCATGCTGCCATTCCTGCTATCAGTCCACTGCTGTTGTGTCCCCCACACATACTGTGGGGTTGGGCACTTATATGTGTGAGCTTCACCTACACAATACAAGTATGCCATTATGCACTCCAGAGGCCAGTGTATGTAACAGTGGTATATGGCCCTGTATTATTGAGTCTGGGGGGGTGCACCATAACTAACCTAGGTTGTTACAACATGTGGGGGTATCAGGGGTAAGCTGCCTTAAGGTAGCTGGATGTACATTACCATACAGTTTACCTGGGTAAATGCAGGTCTACTGCCTCCTGCCATACAGACTGTTCTGTTTGTCAGTGTGATTGTGATGGTGTCAGTTATGCCTTGTTATGTAACAGATACATCCCATTTGTGTCATCTGAGGTCTTTACTCCCTAGGTATTATGTACAGAGTGTAGATAGAGGCTGCTGGACTATACATCTGCATAACTTACTGTTGATTGATTGGTATCCTGTGACCCAGTCTGTCTTTACTGTTGTACTACTTGAAGGTCTCTGCCTAGACAGGAACATATGCAAACCTTTCCAGACTACTGTATTAATAAAAATATTTCACAGTTGCATTACTCTGTTTATATGTATGTCAGTGTCTAAATAGCTATATGATATGGCATATACAGCTGTAATAGCACACAAATAAAGCTTTCCCATGTATGCAAACCTGCGTGTGGTGTTATATCCTTTGACCTCTCTGTGGGTATATGTTGCAGGCAACTATTGTCATTTGTATAGGCGGCTCATACAGTGTCCAGTTGGTAAGGTGGCAACTGTAGGCATAGTGGCTGTTCCACATTGTGTGCACCTTCTACATATGTATCTACCTATATATATATCTCTGTGTGTGTATGTGTAGTCACATATATATTCTTCTTCTTTCGGCTGCTCACGTTAGGGGTCACCACAGTGGATCATCTGTTTCCATTTCTTCCTGTCCTCTGCATCTTGCTCTGTCACACCAACCACCTGCATGCCCTCTCTCACCAGATCCATAAACCTTATCTTAGGCCTTCCTCTTTTCCTGTTACCTGGCAGCTTCATCCTTAGCAACTTTTTTCCCAATATACTCTGCATCCCTCCTCAGCACATGTCCAAACCAATGCAATCTTGCCTCTCTTGCTTTGTCTCCAAACCTTCCAACCTGGGATGACCCTCTAATATACTTATTCCTAATCCTGTCCACCAACATCACACGTGGTGCAAATCTTAACATCTTTAACTCTGCCACGTCCAGCTCTGACTCTTGCCTTTTTGTCAATGCCACTGTCTCTAACCCACATAACATAGCTGGTCTCACTACCCTCTTGTAGGCCTTCCCTTTCACCCTTGCTGGTACTCGTCTGTCACAAATCACTCCTGACACTCTTCTCCACCCACTCCATCCTGCCTGTACTCTCTTCTTCACCTCTCTTCCACACTCACCATTACTCTGAACTGTTGATCCCAAGTATTTAAGCTCATCCACCTTTGCCACCTCTACTCTCTGCATCCTCATCATTCCTCTATCCTCGCTCTCATTCACACACATATATTCTATCTTAGTCCTGCTGACCTTCATTCCTCTCCTCTCTAGAGTATATCTTCACCACTCCAGGGTTTCCTCCACGTGTTCTCTACTCTCACTACAGATCACAATGTCATCTGCAAACATCATAGTCCACAGGGGCTCCTGTCTGATCTCTTCTGTCAACCTGCCCATCACCACTGTTAATAAGAAAGGGCTCAGAGCTTATCCTTGATGTAATCCCACCTCCAGTTTAAACGCATCTGTCATTCCCACTGCAGACCTCACCGCTGTCACACTATCCTCGTACATATCCTGTACCACTCTTACATACTTCTCTGACACTCCCGACTTCTTCATAGAATACCACAACTCCTATCTGTATCTGCATATATGTGTCTGTGTATATGTATCCTAGGAATATTGATTGCTTCCACATAGTACATTCTCTATGGTAGCCAGACTGTACTGCATGATATGTTACTGATACCAGTCTGACATCATACAGGTGGGGTGGAGTACTTTTAACATCTTGTGCCCATGTTGTGTCAGGTCTTGGTTATGGGATCTGCAACGGTTGGTATTGTAATGCAGGGCATACGTGTTTGTCTGTGGGGGGTATCTATACATACCTAAGAGTATGTTGTTTGGGCCCTCTCAACCCCATTAATGATGCATCTGTACATATATGTTTTTATGTTCCATTTTATATCTACAGATGTATGTTTGTATATACCTATATAGATATATATTTATGCTTATATATATATTTATAAAAATATATATTGTTGTATATATATATATATATATATATATATATATATATATATATCTATAGATGTATGCATATGTGTATATATATGTGTGTATATATATATATATATATATGTATATGTATCTATATCTACATATACAGATATGTTATATCTATTTAGATTTTAATATATATATATATATATATATATATATATATATATATATATATATATGTACACACACACACACACACACACACACACACACACACACACACACACACACATACATCTACATGTTAAAATACATTTCCTGTACTGTTGAATGACTGGGCTGGATGATATGTTAGTGAAAACATCATAGTTATGTGTATCTGACATGGCTTAATGGTAAATCACTTTGGCTATGGTGTGAAGGGTCCTGGGTTTGAGCATTGCAAAGGCTGTTTATTTTGTTGCTGGGTAGAACAAGGGCCGTTGGATACAGAGGGATTAAGGCACTTTTAAGCAGTTGTAAGTGGGTTTGCGCAGGTTTGCATGAGGGTAAGCACTGCTAACCTCGCTTAATGATGCTTACAGAGAGTTAGCTTCAATATTGCTTAACCTGTGTGCCCATTGCTTACCCCTGCACAAACGGGCTTAAACCCACTTACTAGTGCTTACACTTGCTTACTCCAACTTACTCCCGCTTACCACTGCACTAATTTAGACAGTAATGTGTAATGGTTCTTGGGAATGTGGGGGATTTGGAAGCTGTATGGAGTTATCTTTCATTACACATTTTACCTTCCATTTATATCCATGATTCCTGTGTACATATACTGCATGGGGCACATGTGATTATCTGTGGACTTTGCAACATTATGACACTGACACCTCACATCTGCATTTAATGCAGTACGCCAGTTCACAGATATATGTTATTTAGTAGGTTATGCAACTAAAAATATTGGTCATACAGTGATTTGACATAGAAAATGGAATGTGCTGCAGTGGGACTCGAACCGAGGATGCCTGCTCATAAGGCAAATGCTCTCCCCACTACACTATTGCTATAGTTCTTCATTTGCATATATCTTCCTTTTTATCCTCTGCAGCCATTTAAGCTACATTTACCATAGCTAAGCGATGGGCAAACCCGCACACCTATGGTTAAATTTTATCAGTTCCATAAAAAAAATAAGGTACGTTTATATTGTTTGTGTTTACTATTGCTGTTGTACATGTGGGGGGATGTTGGAGGTAATATGAGTGGTCTTGCTCATTCTTTTGGGCTTTCTGTTGTTCTTCATTGCAGGGGCGTGTATATTCTGAGAGCTCTGCTCTCAGACATGCCCCCAGCACTCTTACATGCGCCACATAAGATTAGGAGCTCCGGCAGTGCACCTTCATTAATATGCATGGTGTGCTGCCATCCTGCTCCTACATGACCGCTTCCATGCAGGAATCAGCTAGTCCTGCATGGAGGAATAGTAAACCTGGGGGTCTGCCTTCTGTTTTCATTATTTATTATTATTATTTATTAAATATTTTTAAACCCTTTAACTGTGGCTGTTTTGTGTAGAGATAATTTAAGCTCTCAGAGTACTTGCATGTATTTGGTGATACTATATAGCCTTAGCTCTGGGTTACACTTACTATTTGGATAATAGTAATATTACACAGTGGAATTGGACACCCTTTGGTAAGGGCCTTTATAGTAGCTGATAAGAATAGTTGGTGGCAGTGGATTACTACCTTATAGCCTGGGCAGAAGGGGGCATTGCTAGTGAACCTGTGCTAGCCTTCCCCAGGAGTGTTTGTGTGTTTGTATATAAACTAAATCTCAAAGTGTGCATGTGTCAGCTACTTGGGCAGGGACACAAAGTGCTGATTGGACAGAGAGGGTACTGGAGGTTTTGGCTTGACTACTCGGATGAGATCTGAACCCTATAGCTGTGCTAGTGGGGAGTCTTATTGGGAAGCTGGAGAGAAAGGGGGAAACCAGCCCCAGACTGACTGTGATCTCTGTGTGCACTTAAGGGAAATTGTACTTTATTGTGTGTGTACTTCTTATCATCCCAATGTGGATGCCCCTCACTGGTGCTAGTGGTGAAGATTGATGCTCCTTGATTGGCCAGTACACGGGCATCACAAGGAGTACTGAATGCAGTTAATGACAAGGATTTCTTGCCAAGCAAAATTTGCCAAAATAAACTCCCTGTAAGCAAGACAAAAAAAAAAAAACAGTGGCTCTTGGCATCATAGCTGCAACCTCTTCGACTGTAAGCATTGGATGATGGGGTATTTTCAGTGCTTTGTTCAAATCTCATGGATCAATACATATTCTGATATCATCTGAGATTTTCTTATGAGCTACCACCATGGAAGATACCCATTTAGTTGGTTCATCAACTGGACAAATTACACCTTGTTGGACCATTTTATCAAGCTCGGCTTTGACATTGTTCTGCATAGCTATTGGAACTTTCCTAGCTAGCCTGACAACTGGGCTGACATCTGGGTCTAATGTCATGAAGTGCACAACTGGATGTTTGCCTAGTGTGTCTTCAAAAAGATCAGCATAGGTAGAGAAAATATACTGGGTGAAATTAGAGTATTGGTCTTTTAAACTAACATCATGGACTTCCTTATTAAAGGAAAGTAGCCCCACTTTCAAACTGTCCCTGAGTCCTAATAATGACTGTACATGCCTTTTGGCCACATAAAATAACAAGTTGTAGCTTCTCCCAGCAACATGAAAGCATTACTGAGCCTTCAGTTTGAATCGTTTTACCACCATAAGCAACAAACTTTATACACTTTGCCAAATCAAGCTTTTTACCAGCACATATTCTAGCAAATGTTTCTGCAGACATAACATTGCACTTTGAACCTTTGTCAACTTTGAGCTCTATGCATATTCTATTTATCTGAACAGTACAAAATACTTCATTCTTTGCCTATAAATCTACTGCATTGACTGTATCATGAAGCACTGTCACACCATCAACATAAAAAAAGTAGGGTCATGGCTCTCTAATTGATCAACTTGCCACTTGTAATGTTGCCTTTTAATGAAAGAATATGTCTCATTTGATTTACAAAACCTTTTGAAATGATTCCACTTTTTGCATTTGTGACATTGCTGACCAAAAACTAAACATTTTTCTCTTTTAGGCTCATGATTTCCTCCACAGTTATGACAGTTGACTATAAAACTGGATGGGGCCCATTCTTTGAGTTTGCTCACTCTATCTTATGCTTCACTGAGACTGTGTTTTCTGGAATTTGTTAGAAAGCTATGGGGTTTCCCTGTGACTGTTGCAGGGCTTACAGTTGCTGCCATGTGCTCGGACCTGGTTCTTTTAGCCATGTGCTGCATACAGACTATCAACATGAGCTTTATAAGTTACTGGAAGCAGGGATCTCTCTTTTGTAAGCATATTTATGTCCTTTTCTGTGAGCCCATGTATCTGACAAATCTCAATGGCCTTATTCAAAGTTAAATCACTGTCACAAAGCAAAATCTTTCTCACAGCATCATCTTTAATACCACACACAAGTCTGTCTTTTATCAACTCATCCCTTAAATCACCAAATCTGTACATTTTAGCTTTGTTACTCAAGTCAGTTATATAAGCTACAAAAGTTTCACCAGGCTTTTGATCCCTTGTGTAAAATAAGTGCCTTTTCATTGTAACATTCATTTGGGAGTTACGCATTTCTCTGAATATACATTTTAAAAACTCGGGGTTTTCCCTTGACTCAGCCAGTATAGCTATATGATGGTTCCCCCTCTCCTGCAAAGACAGCAGGTGCATACACAAATGAATGTTCCCTTTCAATGGTATCTGACCCAGCTAAATTAAATAGAATAAATGCCTTAATATGGTCATCCTTATCAGGAAATGCAGCCTGTATGAAAATATCAGACTCTTGCTAAAACACTCTCCAGTTCTCTGCAATGTTACTATCAAACACAAGTGGACCTGGTTTTCAAAATCCATCTGCCATGCCAACAAATTATGCTCAAACACACTGAAAAAATATGGCCCTTGTAATTATATATGAACAAGCTGCTAATTGTGCCTGTAATAATATTCAAATGCACAATAAACACTTTAAAATACTGTACTTTGCAAAATATTTTCTGAAATGGTTGTAATTTGTGAAATAACTGTACTGTAATACTATGCAAACATGTGAACTCTTCATGCACTTCAAACAACTTGAATAGCTTTGATTAATGTGAAAAGTAGCACTTAGCAAAAATGCGGTCATTTCCCTTATTTTATTCATTTTATGCAATTCAGACTTTATTTCAAACATTTTCCGTAGTTATTTTGAATATTTCTGTTAATATATCATAATATCGGATATTTCTGTTACTTAGAAAGTCATTTAGAGCATTTTGAATACCTCATTTTGTATTTGCAAATAAGAAATAGATTGAGCAAGTTTTATTAGCTGAAATTTGTTTCTCACCTGTTTTGTGAATTATACACGCAGTAGGGATGATTGATTCCTCTATAGTCGTCCAGTCTTAACTGAGTGCCTGTTGGTCTCGAACCCGAGGAAAATGGATCCCATTCTGGCACCATGTTGCTCATCCCTCTCTAGTACAGATAATGAACAGGTGGGGTAGTTTGTTTATATGCTTTATTACATAGAAACATATCAGGATGGATAGCAGCATAAGAAAATATGTATAAACTGATTAACAGACTATGCAGATGTACATGCTTACATCTCAACAGTTTACTACAAAATGGCAGTTAGACTTGCACATGCTCAATATTTATACACTTGTGCAAGCCTCTAAAAAACTACTTAAAGATGTACGGACATATTAATTTACAGATACTTTGAACAAAGGCATGCAATTTAGCAACTGTTTTGGGTGCAGCTGTATAATCCCTTAGTGTACTATAAAACAAGCCCTGAGACAGACACAAATGAGATCCATTCATGAAATAAAAGAAGCAGCCCTTTTACAGACAATATATAAGATGACAGTGACTGATTCTAAACCCATTATACATCAATGGAATGGGAATACAACACTACTTCCTTATGTCTAGCATTTCTCGTATAAAACAGACTTAAAATGGATTATGGGAAAGAGAAAAGCTTGAAGAAAAATAAGATTATGTTGATATGTCAAGCCCCATTGACAGCCATTTTGTAGAAAACATATTAAAATTCTATAAGAAGAGGTCAGAGTGATTTTGAAATGTTAAAATAACTCAGAAAACAGAGATAGAGTGAAAAAATAGATTGTTCTTAGTTCTGAGGCAGAGTTTTCCTTTAAATATAACTACTTCATAAACTAACTGCAAAAGTATATGCTAGGAAAATAACCTAACCTTAATGTTTGATATTTGTTACTACAGGAATTTTAAAAAAATGGAAGAAAAATGGAAACACAGACAATGTGGAGGACTTTGAAAGTGGGTTCTGCTTATACGTAATCACCTGCATGAGTATTCAAACCAGTGAAAGACATATGCAACTTTTAAAAGCCAAGCAGTTATCAGTTTTAAACCACATCTAAAGTGTTCATCATAACCACACTGATGTGTTTCTGTCTTTTCAGTATGACCCCATCAATGAGTGAATATTTTTTTAAGTGTTAGTGTACATGCCTTCCTGAAGATAAGTGAATGTGTTCTTGTTTATGGATTTAGTCATTATCATGGGAAGTCAATATGTGAAGTCCAAAATAGGTGTTACACATTTTTTTAGGTGCTAATGACTGACAGTTTGAGTACTTGACTGTTTTACTGCTTTTGGTATGTTATCATGTTGAAATAATTTTTGTCTTCTACAGCTCTTGTGTTATAACAATATAGAAATCTGCATTTTTCAGTTTTTTCAACATAAGTTCATTGCATTCAAAGAAGTAATTTTTGTTGTAATCTCCTGTACTCCACCGCATTAGCTGTAATGTAATGTATCTCTCTGACCTGTGTAAAATGTTTCCAGCTGTAACAGAGGGAATATAAGGTGCATCCAGCAACATACTTGTCTAATTGCAATTTTAGATGACAAGGGCTACAAGGATTTGGAGAGAGTTATTATAAGTCCACCTCTGCTATGTGTTGTTCCCACTGTATATTATGTCAGCAGACATCTGACCTCGAAGATACTGCAGGCTGATGGCCTTTTCTGCACCAAAAACAAATCACTAATTTTATTATAGCATGTAGGGACAGGATGCAAAACACAGCATGAGCAAGTTTTATGTTGAATTTGAGCTTCTGCTAAAGTTAAGTATTGTTAAATAACAAGTAAAGAAAATAAGTACATGCAAATATACAAGACTAATGCATTTCTTTGGATTTGTAGGTTGTCGATATTTATCTATTTTATACTTAAATGAAAACGTGACCTATGACCAGGTTAAAACAGTCAATTGTGAGTGTCAGTGGAATGTTTTCTACAAAAATCTGTAAGTATTGTATTGAATTGTGGGTTCAAGTAAAAGTACAGCTTATTAGATTAAAAAAAATAAAAAGAAGTACATACAAGTACTCAAAAGTATAATTCTTTTGAATCTTAGGCATACCTGTCAACCTCCATGTGTAATAAAAATGTACAAAGTTAACAATAATGGAGGGACAAAGAACCAAAATCAGGAACAGATTTTAAATATTTCTCTTATAAGTTTATAAAGCTGATAAAATGCTAGGTCATCAGTGTGCATTTTCTGAAGGGCATGAAGTGAGAAACACAAATGTAACTAAAATAAATGTAATTATTTAGTGATTTCAGTCCTCAATGATTTGCCAAGAAATATGAGGAGCAGACCAAAAATACAAGTGAAAAATCTGGACAGTTGTAAAGTATAATTTTAGGTTACAGATATTTGTTCTTTACCACAATAAAATATGATCTGTAAACAGGTTATGACAGTCATCTATGAGTTTCAGTGGACTATTTTGTACTCCAGAAACCATACTGTGCATCCTATGATAAGTAACTTATGGTGAGACTTAGTACATTATGCCTGCCAGCCATGGCAGTAAAAAAAAAAAAAAGACAATGAAATGTTTGAGTAATGAAATTGTCACTCCAGGGTGGTCCACACTAAGCAGTAACTTTGCAGTTTTCTTTTCCACCCAATTTAAATAGTAACAGAATTTGTGTACATTGGATTTTTAACACATAACCTATGTCTGAGACATAGCTAGATGCCCCTCTCAATCCAAAACATTGGCATTTCTTTGCTCCTGATCAACAATTCTTGAGCACTGCTACCCTCCTGACAGTTTCTGCCTAGGGCAGCAGTCTCATTTGCCTAATCATACTTATTGTACTGCAGAAGTTAAATCATACAATATATATACTCTTCATAGTACAGATTTATAGCAGTGCACAAAACTGTAGTTATATAAATAGTGATTTTTGTGTTTCATTTGTGTACATCAATACATGGTCAGTAAAAACTGACTTGTTGTTAGGTCATTATTTGTTATGTCAATAGTTTGACCATAGCAGCTTCTGCAAATGAGGAAAGCAATTTCATCATATGGTATCGGCATGGAAAAACAAACCAAGCTGTCAGTGATTACCTCAAAAATACAGACAAAGCTTAATTTCTGTCAAATTACCAGCTTAGAAAATGCAGGAAACACATGCAATGTATATCTTCAACAATCTTGCAGTCAGACTCTTGACACAAAACCTACACAGCTTGAAGATAATTAATAATTTCATTTGAAATGGGAATGATAATTCCAAATGTTAGGGAAATAGATACTTTCTCAACATAAAAGCAGAGCTGTACACTATTAAAAAAAATCTATGAACTATGATTCCCACTGTACCTCCAGATGAATCTCTGCTGAGTTGCTAGACTGTTTTGTCTCCAAAGTCCTCCATTTCTACTGGGTGTGTCTCTTAATCCAGCAGATCGGACATACTGAATCGCAGGACACCACTTGCATTGAAGTGGGTTATTTTCCCTAACTGTTAACTGGAGCATTAAAGCAAACAGAGAACATTAGCAATCATAGCCGGTGGCTTCATGGTCACATACAATGACACTATGCTTGTAAAGCTGGATAAGGGCAAAGTCACAGTATCCTGCTTTTCATTAGCTAACAGCAGTGTTGCCTGTTAAGGCCATTGACTATATCCAGGGTCCTCATAACAATTTGTGATTTTCAGATGTACATGACAGAGTTACTGGCACTGAGCTCTCCTCTCCTTTTGATATAGATAGATGCAGCTAACCATGTATATGCCCTTACATGAGCTGTTACATCAAATATAGTTAGTGGAATTTATCACCGATCATGGATGGCACCATATATGTGTGAAAACATTACAGATCAGCTACTGCCTTCAGTCATGGTCTTGATCAAATAGATTCACTGTCTGTCTGCCCAAGACAAAATGTCTATGACTCAGATCTGCTTTGCAAAGCATCCACTATGCCTCTTGACAGAAATGGGTTAGGGAAATTAATAGGTTATTTTCTTTTTATTTCCTTTTCTGGCAGGGCTAAATTAATGGGCATTCCAAGATAAAGTCAACAGTAAGGTGAATATTAGAATCATCAACACCTAAAGCTTATAATGACTTTGATGAAACATGTATATGCATGTTTGGAATTAGGTGAAATGGGGCCTTAGGTGAAGGACTCCATGGTAAGCACTGCTCCACAGGGCTTAACAGGCAAGTAGGGAAGGAAGAAAATTTGCAAACCTTTTTTTTCCACACCATACATATATGCCTATGGACAATTTAGAAATGCTAATCCACCTACTGCATATTTTGGGATATGGGAAAAAATTAGAGTACCCTGACAAAATGGATCCATGCATATGGAGTACATGTTTATTCTATAGAGAAGCTACCCCATTTGCCACCCGTACCAGTGTGCCTTCTGAAGTGAAAATTGTCCTTACTGCACCACTCTGCTGCCGTTCCACATACGTACTGCACAACAGACATGAATTAATTCTGAGTAATGTGCAAATATTGAGCTGTGCTTTTTATATCAATTATAAATAATTATCATTAAGGTTGTCCTACTGAATATAAGTGTTTTTTTAGATTGCAAGTAGTGCATATGAAAGTTGCTAACTGTCTAGCAAATGGAGATGTATGCAGCCTAGAAAAAATTCAAACAGCTGCAAAACTGATGAGTTGTCCAACAAAAAATGTGCAACATGACATTCATATTAAAAGTAAATAAAAACACTTTAAGTGCAAGTTGCACTTGTAATTGCTGAATATCTAATACATGCAAGATGTAGAAGCACAGTTCAGTTAGCCAGTAATCTGACACCAGAACCTGTATTGGGGAGGCTTTTTTTCTGTACAAGCCTGCAATCCTCCCCTTCAAACCAACACTGGTCTTTACATACTTAGTTTGCCAACTGGCATGGAAGCCACCGCATGTACTACTGGACAGAAACATTATGAGGCCGTATACATTTTAGCACCATTAGCCACATGTAAAAATGTCATTTCTGAAGAGTATAGCCAAGCAGACCCTAAAGAAACTATCCCTCTTTGTTGAAAATGGCACCACACTCACTGTCATGGTCTACGATGTTCTCCATGTCATATTTGCATTTACCAACCTACAAGCCTTCAGTGATTTATAACATCTGTAGATGAGTAGGAAAGGCTGGATGTATACTGCACTCAAAATGTGTTTTCACATCCCATCATTATTATAAAAGTAATTTTATAATAAATTTGAATAGCCAGAGTCGCATGTTCCATAAACATGATAGGTTGGTACAGCTAGTTTATCAGACATTGTATTGTGTGCTCATTCTTCCTTATAGTTTTATAACCGCAGATTGAATTCTTTATAGTGTGTGCCTCTGCTTCGGATAGCAGAAAGACCACAAGACATTAATTTATGATAGCACAAGTTCCAAGACCAAGGACTATTAGATCTAGAGAAAATAATGTGCAGTGACAGCTGATATTTTAATGTAGCCATTCTAGTATCACTTTATGTATCTTTTATATATGTGTTTATGATCCCCTATAAGTAACATTTATTTGTGATTTGCGCAGAAAAAAATGAAATGTGAGTTTCTTGATTTCTTTAATAACTGTACATGCTTACATATGTATTCTGTAACTTGTCTTACAGCAAATTCATTGTTTCCACAAAGTCAAATTTATCATTTATTGTTTTACTAAACCATGCAATTTTAGACTGTATCACACATTTATTTTAGATAAACCTTATCTATGACAAACTGTTCAAAATGTTAATGACATATGATATAAAAAAATAAAATGTTTGCCATTTCTTAGAAAAATTATGAGTATCCAATTAAAATTGACACATTTGTAATCAGAAAATTGTATGATTGCATAAACTTAACCTGTTACAATTGTCCATAAAAAGGTCAAAGGTTGTCCTACTAAATATAATTGTTTTTTGGATTGCAAGTAGTGCATATGAAGGTAAACTGTGTAGCAAATGGAGACGTATGTAGACTAAAAAAATTCAAACAGCTGACTGCTAGTTTAGTGGACTTTCAAATTGACAGACTGAGAGTTCTGAAATGATGCTTCCCTTTTTGCAAATAAGAAAACAGAAATTGTTGTTAATCATTAGAAAAAATAAAATGTAATCTGTTTTTCTTATAATGTCAGTGCTGTTTCTTAACAATATCATTTTCACAACAATACTCATAGTGTATCTGTGGCACCCACAAGGCTTCACTAGTGTGTTGGTTAACAGGCAAATGTCACAGTAGGCATTCCCCATGGGCCTATGTAGGCAGCTATGACCACTCATGTCAACTCTTATTTAACAAGCTTCTGCAACACCAAAACTGCTCTACAAAACTGTGATCTGGGACACAGTGAGCTTGAATTGACCGACATGTATCAGGTCAAAATGAAACATAAGTACATTGATTAAATGCTAATAAATGAAGTAAACCAAAAGGCAGCAATGCATCAATGCTATTAAAATTGACTCTTCCTAAGTATCAACTACATTTTACAGTGTGTAACAATAAATTATATCAAGCATCACAAAAGCCAACATAAAATGAGATAGATATAAAAGTTGCATATTTTTAATGGCACTCAATGGAAGGAGTCTCTGTTTCCCACTTTCCACATCATCCTACAGTATATCCAGCAGACAGACTTACAGTATGACATATAGCGAAATAAGCTATAAACATTAAAAGAAAATATTATATTGCTATGATTCATCAGCATGGCTACTGTTTTTCATCAAATTAAAAATAGCACCCTTGCAATGCGTGGCACAGTAATTCATTATAGTATGCACAACACCTCCATTACATTCCAAAATTAGGAAACAAGACCTTTTGAAATCAGAAATGTGCTATACAAGCTTTAGTTAAGTATCCCTAAGCAATATTAAGATCAAGTCTTGGTCTAAAACATTGCCAGGGACAGTGCCAAGCAGCAAAGAACAGCAACAAAAGGCAAAACAGCTTTCAAAGCTGCTGGATACCTCAGTCTACCACACCTCTAAAAATGTAGCAGAATGAAGTGTCTATCAGCTTTTAAAGCAATTCATTGTTCAGAGGGACACTGTTTCTGCCTGCTGTGTCTGTTTAGTTGGTTTGCAAATGCTTCAAAAGCTGGCAAAACACTTCACATCCCTGCATGTAGTGCCTTTTTTTATTTTCCTTTTTTGCTGTAACTGGTAGAACATAGATCTTGGGAGTAGATAAAACTATTGGCACAACAAACAATTATGACTGGGCCTCACTGATCATAATATGCCTTATTATCTGGTTCTCAACATGAATGTCAAGAAATTCACCCATTAAGTTTTGGTGTTGAGATGAATGTCTTGCCTCAAGTCGGTTATGGTTAAAGATCTGACCATAATCCTCTTTGCTGTCATATTTGCAATAAGCATATAAGTCACTCTCCAAAATATTGAAATACATTTATAAAGTTGTGCAGCAATTCATTATTGCAATAAACATGGCATTCATAGAAGTATTAATGGAAGAAATAGAGATGAACATTACATTTACAAAACACTCAAGCACAGTACCAAGTCAACAAGCACTGCTGCAACTTTATCATCATTAACTCCCTTTCTGCCATTTTCTATGTAGTGTCAGGGTGTAGCATTAACTGTCACCATCTTTCTTAATTTATTACTACTCCTTACCTTCTTCACTAATCATGCCTACCTGTCACACGTTTCTCTAACACAATCCATCCACATCTTTGCAAGATAGACTCATTTTCTCTTGCATTCTTCCTTTCCCTCCAAAATATTCTTCTCCAAATTGTTTTTGCTTTCCTGCAGATATACCTGAATGAGTGTACTTTGTTCTCTTTGACCTTCTCTGCAAATGGAGCTACTTTGGCTTCTGTTTTGCTGTCATTTCTTCAACTCTCACATAACATACATCCTACTATCCATCTCAGGTATGTCATCTTCATCATTTCCAGCTTCCTCAACTGCTCTGCCTTCACTGCCCAGGTTTCTGTACCTTACAGTAGTAATGGTTGCACTGCTGTTTTGTACACCTTACTATTCAGTTTCTTTGGCTTTCTGCTGTCATACATCACCTGTGACACTCTGTGTCAGCTGGTTGCAACCTTTTCATTCCAGCTTTGACCTCCTCATTCAGGCTATCCTTTTTCTCAGCCACCCCTCCCAGATATTGAAGCTGTTAACCTGTTCCACTGTTTTCCCTTCTATTTCATTTTCCAGCTTCTTCTGATTTCCTCATTTGCTGCCATGACAACTGTCTTATTTGTACTCAGTTTCATCTCATGTGCCTTCAGTTTTGCATTCCATTCCCCTATTATTTAATGAAGTCCTTGTTCAGTGCCTTCTTGTAATACCACATTGTCCGCCTGCATATAGCAGCTTTGATGATCTGTCTCTTCTGATCTGTTTGCTAATGTAGTTCATCACCAGTATGAACAGCAGCATACTCAGACTTGAACCATGAGGCACACCCACTCCCATTGGGAATCCATCTCTGAATCTGAATATTATTTGCACTTGTGACATTGGATCCTTGTACATACCTGCACTAATTCTGCCAATGTTTCTGTGACTTTAAACCATCACAGGACTGTCCACTCAACTTTCTTGGGGCCTTGTCATATGCTTTCTCCAATTGTGGAAATACCTATTTGGACTCTTTCTTCATCTCAAACTTCTTCTGAGCTATGCATCTTACTGCAAACATTGGGTCATTTGTGCTGCATCCTGATCTAAATCTGAACTGCTTATCTCCCATCTAACTTTCTACTGCTCTGCATATTTATTTATCAATTGCACTTGCTAGCATGTTCATGCAGTGTGGCAGGAGTTTGATACCTCTATACTTCCCCCATCTAATTTTCTACTACGTTGTGTATTCGTTCTTCAGTCACCCTCTCTAGCATTTTCATGCAGTGTGGCAGGAGTTTGATACTTCTGTAGTTCTGATGGCTGTAAATGTCCCCTTTGTTCATGTACACTGGCAGTAGAATGCGTATTCTCCAGTCATCTGGGATATGTCTTTCTCTCCATGCTGCCATGAGTTCCTCTGGAACCATTTCTCCCTAAAGTCACCCAACATATTGATCATATGTACTGTGACCTCATCTGAACCTGCTGCTTTCCCTGACTTTTCATTAATGCTGTCCTTACTTTTTCTAAGCTGGGCTCTTCTTTTTCTTTTATTATAAGGTGCATATGGGGCAGTACAACTTCTGTGTGGTTTTCTTCAGTCAGCAGCTGCTGGTGAAATACTCCTTTCATCTGTTTTTGATGTCTTGTGCACCGGTGAGCAGGTTATTGCTGGTATAAAACCTTATGTCACCCAGTAGATACCATGCTGGCTCAAAGACAGGTCCCACTATGTTAGAATCGGGGAGTCCACCTCTACAAACAGGCCATTCACAATTGCAATCCCTCAGGGAATGGTTGTGGGACAGATCCTTTTTGGCATCTACTTCTCTGAAGTCAAGGCCAATGGCAAGAACCACTGGTTGACCAAATTTCAAGATAATTACAAATTAGGAGAAGCCAAAGAATCCCCCACTGACACTAATGTTCTTCAGGAAGGGCTGACACAGACAAATAACTTGTGTCAGAGCCATGAACTAAAACTGACTGCCAAGCAATGCATAATAGCATCCTTGGGGAAGTCATCCACCTCTAGTAACTATCATATTAACACACTGAAAAGAGTTGACCCAGTAGTCAGGGACTTGGGAACACAAACAGATGGCTTTGACAATTTCTGCAGGGAATCATTTTATGCTGTGCAAGTCATGAACAAAGGTATGGCATCTAGGTCCAAGGAGGTCATTGTTCCACTGTATTCAGCATTCATCAGACCTATTATTGAGTACAATGACCCCTTTGACATGTACCTAGCCAGGCACATCCAACAATTGGATGATCCAAACATGTTCCTCACTTAAAGAATACAGAGTGTAAGCAACATGTCCTGTGCAAACCATCTCAAGGTCCTATCCCTGTATTACATCTCCTACAGGCTGTTGAGGGGAGCTCTATGCCATGGCATACAAGGCATTGTAAGACCACACCCTGATGGTCTTCCTGCATATCCTCAAACCAAACAACACCAGAATTACTTAAACCTTGCCTATGATATAACAAGGACCTGCTGGAGAGACATATATATAATCCATAGACTACCTCTTCTCTGGGACAGGCTCCCTATATATCTGAAGCAGAGTTCTTCCCTAACCCAATTCAAGTGTAACTTGGACAACTTGATGGGAAACAGGAAAGTCACCCCTGTTTTGGCATCTATGTCCCTAATGGACACATGTAGCCTGTAAATGGTTCATTTCCCAGGCTCCTGCTTGCAAAAGTTTATCTCCCAAGGCCTTACTTACACTTATCAAGGGTACCAGAACTTGTCAGAGATTTGAGATACATAGCTAGGTTTAAAAAAGCCCCAGTGGTCATTAGCCTAGTACACACTTATGTATCTATGAACCTTATGTGCCTTATTTTCATACGTGGCTCAGCCGCATATCTGTTCTTTATTTCTTACACTTGCTCTTTTGAGGGACTGACATTCTTGTAACGCACTGTGTTTCCTCTCTTCCTAAGATGTTAGAGCCCTAATTATTTCCTTGCACTCTTCTGCTTTTGCTCCAGTCAATTCCCTGCTTAGGTTCCTTTGATCTTAGAGCCTTCTCTGACCACTGCTTCTAGCAAACTGAGGCCACAAGTACTTTATGTTGTGAGCTGTTTCACTAGGAGATAACTTTGCAATCTCTGCCCAACTTTCCTTTTCTTTCTAGGAGAAAGTCTACCTTTGTTACATGTTGACCATTCTTGGTATGTGATCATGTGACTGTCTCTCTTGCTAAACCAAGTATTTTCCACTATTAAACCATTTGTCAGACAGAAATCTATAATGTCCTTTTCTTCTTTATTCCTGTTGCCCCACTCATGTAGATCCAGACAATCCTCATATCTTTTTCTGTCTGTCTGTCTCGAAATGAGTAGTCATGTCCCCCATTATCAAAACCAACTTATGTTGTCCTGCTTTATCTAGTAGGTCCTGCAAGTGCTGCCTGAATGCACTCATTTCCTTGCTATCAAAGCCCTGCTCGTGGGCATAGGCTGAGATTATGAATACTATCTTGTCTTTATACTGACTGCCATGAGTCTATCACTAATTTTTTTCACATACCTGACTGCCCTTAGCAGACTGTTTCTCTTTGTACCAGTTTCAACTCAATTTTTAGTCAGTCATTTCCCTGAGTTGCAGACTCTGGATCCCAAGCCAAATAGCTTTGCTGCATTGCCCTTCCATCTTGGCTCTTGGATACATAGGATGCCCAGACTACCCTTTACCATCATATCATCCACTTCCAGTCTGTGTCTTGTCTGTCAACCTATACTGAGTGTGGAAGTTTTTAGTTTATGTTTGCAAGGTTGTTTTGTTTTATGTCCAGCTTTCATTCAACAGAGCTATCCCAGATAACCCAGGCTGGGCAACTGGACACTGGTGAGTCTATAACTTATTGACTCAGGGCTGCTGGGCTTAATGGCATGCACACACTGACCAAAAAGACACATAGGCCTCACCTACCATTACCGTGTGTCTGTGGCGTAGGTCAGAACAGAAAATGTTCTCATCACATTTTTCACCCACAAATACCCATGCTCATGTCTGACATTAGTCAATGTGACTACATCACATAGAGACAATTTCTGACACCATAAAGTAGCTACCACTAACACCATATGAAGTTTGAAATCAATGTTTTCCTTTTTAGAGGATACTACTTATCACAGCTGATGCCTAAAGCAGTTGGTTTATACAACTCTACCCTGATGGACCATGAGGACAACCTCTGGGCAATAGAACACATTACAATTCATGCATACTAATAATTCACCCAGAGCAATCAAGTCAGGAAATTCTAATGTAGCTACAGAGTGGTCCATACTGCACTGATTCTCTGTTAGTTGGCATTATCAGTTTCTACAGTGACACATAAAAATGATATGAAATGAAAATGGGTGAAATGAATATGCCATGTAAACCTTTTTTTATGATTACAGTACCCGTTAGTGCAGGATAACACTCTTACTGCTTAAGTACTTTAATAAATTAAAAACAAGGAACTGTAGCAAGAGCATGGTATTGATTAAAATATTTTAAAAAATGAAGCTATGATAGTCAGCAAGTCAGTTTCTTTTATTCCTGCACTACATTTAGCCACTAAATGCTAGTTAATGGACAACCAAGGATCAACTCTGTGTATCAACATAGACTTAAACTACATAAAAGGTAAAAAAAAATCCTGTATGTTGGGAAAATCTCAGCCAGCTGCATTAACATTAGCCTGCATCATGATTCCAGTATAACTTATATCAATGCACAAAGGATGTCTGAAATTATCAGAAACTTTTAGTATTTGTATATCACCAAAGTCACAGTACCAGGATCAATGCAAGTGGCTGCATACATCAGTAAGGTAAAGTCAGAAAATCATGGACAAAAAAGTATCAGTGCTTACGTTTGTGTTATGATCATGGATTCTGCAGTATATCAACTTACCAATGGCCTGCAGTACTACATACAACAACAGTGTCTGAAGTCTCTGATGGTGAGATAAATATATTTACTGCTGCTGCTGACGCTGAGGATGTACTTGGGCTTGGCTTTAAACTTGCTGGCTTCAAGAACCATCTAAACTTGCAGGAGAGCATATTTAATTTATTAGCCATGTTAGGAGCCTCTGTAATAACCAGCACTAACAGTAATAAAAGAAGTAATAAAGCAGTAGACAGTATATATAATGACAGGAAAAAGATGGACAAAATTAAAACCATTGCCATGATATTTAGATTTAAAGGAAAAAAAATAGCATAAATGTATCTGCTGAAGGTACCAATTATGTTCTGCTAAGGATAAATTTTAGCAACATGACTACAATCCTTGGTAGTATTTGGAATGCTAAGACACTTCCATTGTGCATAAGGACAGCATTCTCACACTTTTACAGTAATTACAAATATAGAACACATGGTCATACTTATATGAAACAATGAATTTATCACTTTGAACTGCCATGCAGGGGTATGATTTGTTATAACTTTCTCCTAAAACATTCACAACTGTTCTCCTATTTTGAAGTATGATAGATCACTGGGTCGCTTAATAATATGCATACCATTTCCACATAAACAGAAAGAGCAGTCAACTATTGTCAGACAATTCCTCCACCCAGAAATGAAATAAATGGCTTACCCACATGATTGAATGTAGGGATGGAATAACTCCTCCGATTATCACATTCTCTTATGGATGGGTAGGGCTGTGTTGCTTGTGCATTACACGGTGTTCAAGGGGGGATCTGTGTTTCTGTCACAGGGTGGTGTTAGTAAGCCATCTGCACAAACAGTAATATCAGTCACTATAAATAAATAAGGGTGCTGCTTCTGCGTTACAAAGGTTTGTAGGTGGCAGGATATGTTCCTGTGGTGCTAACAATGTGACTAACCCACCTATCCAAGCACAAATGTGTGTATGTATGTACGTATAACTATGTCATTATTTTTACTTGTGTGTTATTGCAGTTATAAGTAATAGCTACAAGAGAGTTCACACACACGCATGCGTGTGCACACACGGACAAATAAAAGCACATACCAATGTTACATGCTGTTTTCTTTGTTTCATGGATCCCTTCTGATTCAATTCTCTCATGGCTTTCTTCATTTACTGGCTCCTATCCTTTAATCACCTTCCTTCCTTAATTCGCTGGACGTCTTCCTTAAATTACCTTCCTTACTTAATTAACTGGATGTCTTCCTTAAATCGCCTTCTTCTTTTGTGGATTCCTGATATTTCACACCTTGCAATATTTCTGAGTAATATCTCTCGATGTTGTCATCTTACATAATTCAGAACATTTATAATTTTACTCATTTGCTTTGGTGTACTGTAATGATAGGTTAGTGGAATAACTAAAACTGTGCTTATCTTATTCATTTGTTAACTGTGTAAATCTTGTAAACACAATTGTATCCCTTCTTTTGAGACCCAGGAGCATACCTAGTTATGTAGGGGAGGTCATCGTGCCTCTTTACTCATCCCTCATCAGACCCATAATTGAGTACAATGCCCCTTTTGGGATGTACCTTACCAGACACCTGCAGCAACTGGGAAGACCCCAAAAGTACCTCACCAAGAGGATCAAAGGGCTCAAACAGATGCCATATTCTGCCTGGTTAAAGAAACTCCAGGTCTACTCAGTGGCATACCGCCTGCTCAGAGGTGATCTGTGCCTGACGTATAAAGCCATGTCCAACCCAGAATTAATGGACATGCTGCACCTCAGAAAATCCAAATCCCATCGAGCTACGCTCGAGACTTGAACCTCAGCACTGAAATAAATAGGACATGCTGGAGGGACAGATTCATAACCCAGAGGCTCCCTTCACTCTGGAATAAAATCCCAGTCCAGGTTAGGCAGAGTCCCTCATTGACTCTCTTCAAGAGGAATCTTGATGAGTGGATGGAAGATTGTAGGTTTACCCCGAGTATCACTTCTGTGTCACTGTTAGACAGAGGCACAGTATACTAACCTCGAAAAAGGGCATAGCAAAATTAATTTAAAATGGGTGGCAAAAGTCAAACACACTCTGGCTAGGCTTATAAATGCCCTAGGGCAGATAGCCTAGTATGAACCTATGAACCTATGAACCTATGTGGTTTGCTCAGACTTACACACAGGTAAATGAGCATAAAAAGAGTCAAAAGCTGGACTGTAGTATGAAGATTGTTTGCAAGTCATAGTATTATTTCTCGGTCTTAAACCACCATGCTGCTTGCTCAAAGACTTGGCAATAACAAAGGTTCTTCTACAGGTGCTAGAGTCCAAAGGGCTTGAATACCTCTGTGTGAAGCCAGGGACTTCAGCATCTTGTTATTCATACAGGCTGCTGCTCACACTCAGACTCAAAAATGAGTTCAAGTAAACAGCTGACACACCTTACCCAAAACTGTATTTAAGTTTGGATGAAGTAAGTGCAACCATCCTATTGGGGGAGGGAGTGGGTCTAGCAATTAGGGTTGTGGTTGGGAAGGGGATTTAGGTTTACAGAGTGGTGGGATTTAAGTGTTAGGGAGAAGAAGGGGATATCAGGTCTAGGGAGTCGGAAGGGCATTTTAGGGTTAGGGAGTGGGGGGTAGGTTTAAGGAGTAGGAAGGAAGTTTAAGATTAAGGAGTGAATGAGGAATTTAGACTTATGGAGGTGGTGTTGGAGATTTAGGTTTACAGAGAGATTAGGCATTTTAGGCTTATAAAGGGAGACTGGAGTTTTAGGGTTAAGGAATTGGGTTAGGAATTGGGATGGAGTTTATTCTTGGAATTAGGGCTCTGGTTGGTCTATACAGATTAGCAGCATCAGGTGTTGGGAGGGTTTAATATTTAAGTAAGATCAAGTTTGAGGTAATTAGAGAACCTACCCTTTCTGAGCAAGTGACAGCGATTAAGTGTATCGCAAGCTAATAGCATACAAGCTCTTATAGCATACCTAGTAACAAGCTTCCACAAGCACATTCCCTTGCAAATTCTCAATGAAAGTGACATTTACCTACAGCTGCTGATTCCTGCCAAACTTTAAGCTTCATTTTCTCAGCAGTATAAAAACTTAGCCAGTTTACTTAATGAAAATCGATGGTTTCAACTTTAAAGTTACCAAACACCAGAAACTCTTTCTCGCCCATGAGTAACTGATGTGTGTTCATATTAGTTATCTCCTTCCTTACTGCAGTCACATTCTACCACCAATCACAATACCAGAGGAATGCCAGGCACCCAGCATTACTGCACCACAGGTTAAAGCTGCATTGTCCAAAGCCAAGAATATAGCTTCTATGGGACCCGACAATATCCCTGGATGTGTTCTACATGAACTACAAAGTGAACTGGCACCACATCTGTGTGCCCTGTTCAATCACAGCCTCACCTCAGGCTTTGTCCCTACCAAATAACGCACTGCTACAGTCATCCCTCTCCATAAAGGGGGAGCGACTACAGATCCTGGGAATTATCACCCCATTAGCCTGATGAGTCTGATATGTAAGGCTATGGATTGCATCCTCATGGACCTAATTAACAAGGATATAGGGAATCTCCAAACTCTAGATACCATGCAATTTGGTTTTGCGAAAGGTAGATCATGCCTGCTCAACCTAGTTGACTTCTTTGAGTCAGTCACCAGAGCTATGGATGATGGGCAAGGTAGTTCATACAGCCTATGTCAATTTGGCCAAGGCCTTTGATACCATTTCTCAATCAGGAATGATTGATAAACTCACCAAACTAGGCACCAGCCCCTATATCACTAGTTGGGTTGCAAAGTGGCTCACAGATAAAACCCACAGTGTGAAAGTAGCGGACTCCAAGTCAGACTGCCGACCAGTCATGAGTGGAGTCCCACAGGGATCGATCCTGGGTCCTCTCCTGTATGGCATCTGCTTCTCAGAATTCCAGGCCACCATGGAGGGACTCTGGCTGACCAAGTTCACAAGCAAGCTGAGAGCCATTATTAACTCCCCAAGTGATGTAGACATCCTACAGAAAGGCCTCACTGAGACCATTGATTGGTGTTGAAACCATGGCCTTAAGCTTAATGCCAAAAAATGCATCGTCATTCCCTTTGGGAAAAAATCAGTTCCCACTAATTACCACATTGATGGGAGCCCACTGAACACTAAAGGCGTTATAAGAGATCTGGGGACACAGTTTGACAGCAACCTCTGCTTTGACCACCACATTGCCACTGTGGTCAGAAAGTCCTTCTATGTGGCACATCTCATTACCAAGGGTTTTGTATCCAGGAAGAAATAGGTCATCTCTCTCTACTTTTCCCTCATTAGGCCAATCATCGAGTATAATGCCACATTTGGCATGTACCTCACTAGACACACGCAACAGCTGGAAAGGCCACAAAAGTATCTCATGAAGAGGATCCTAGGCCTTAAACACGTTTACACAAACAGACTAAAAAAAACTTCAGCTATTCTTTGTCTCATATCATCTACTAAGAGGCAATCTCTGCTTGACTTACAAAGCCATGTCTGACCCAGTTCTGTTAGAAATGCTACATCTAAAGAAATCCCAATCCCTCTGCACCACACGCTCCAGAGACCTCAACCTCATTACCACAATCAACAGAACATGCTGGAGGGACAGGTTCATAACCCAGAGACTGTCCATGCTCTGGAATAGACTTCCCATACATGTCAAGCAGAGCACCTCGCTAGCTCTCTTCAAGAGAAATCTTGATGAGTGGATGGGAAATAGAAATTTCTCCCCGGGGATCCATCTAGCGGCTCTACTTGACAGAGGCACTGGTAACTAATGTCGGGTGGCATGATGCCAGGGCACTTCTAAGGGCTAGGCTTGTAAAGGCTCCAGGGTCATTAGCCTAGTACACACCTATGAACCTATAAACTACTGCTACCACAAAGAGATGTTTTGTTTTTTATTCCTGCAATCATAAAAAATAAAGAAAAAAACAGCACAAAGCTTAAAAATTAAATAAAAATAGTTGCAGTCAGAGAAAATGACTGAAAACTGAAACAGGAGATTGAGGTTTACAGGAATACTTAAGAAACATGCATTGTATAAAAATAAAACACACATATATGTGTGTGTGTGTGTGTGTGTGTGTGTGTCCAGTGATAAATCAGGTTTACTGTGGTCGACCTAGTACTGACAGATTTACTGCACATCAGCAAGTCATATGATATCACGAATATTCACTCTAGGTTTCTTAACCTGTTCTGCAACATCAACGGAATAGTTTGGAGAGACAGATACATCTCATAGAGGATAATGTTGCCATGGAACAGACTCCTGATCCACATAAAACAAAGTTCAACCCTGTCCATATTCAAGTACAGCTTGGATCTATGGATAGCAAGTAGAAATTTATTCCAAGACTGCCCCCTGTACTACTAATGGATAGAGAACTCCTAAATACTTTATCTCATGGGTGAGTCCCTTCAAATTATTTATGGTACAATTCCTGTTATTCTCATTGGGTAATATATAATTATAGACCATGATGGGTAAGACCAATCTCTAACCAAATGGGACTGGCTAATTCAAGCACAAAAAGGGAAATTGGCTAGGTTTAAAAATGGCTCAAAAGGACAGTTAGCACTTACCTATGAACCTATGCACATATGAAGATGTCTGACAGACAGCAAAAGACTCGGAACATGTGCTGTAGTTTGTCAATGCAACTGTGATGATGTTAAAGCCATTGACATTTCCATTGATCAGTTATTAGTAGTAGATCAACAGAGATATATGTATAAATATATATTTATTTTTTATAGACAAAGAGATATACACAAATATATATATATCTAGATTTATATCTATATCTATAGGTTTGTACTACGTTAACTGCCCTTGTGAGCCATTTTAAGCTTAGCCAATTATCCCTTCTGAGACCCAAACCCTGCACCTTGTGATATATATATATATATATATATATATATATATATATTTTACACATTGTAGTGTGATCTCATAGTTGGTATATATAATATCTAGGGGGTGCAGGGGAGATTGCTCCCCTGCAAAACCTAGAAAAATGGTAGATTTTTGTTGTTTATTATAGTATGAGTTTTCAGAAACTTAATCATATTGTCTCGACAATATGAATTTTAATTTTCTGAAAACTAGAGCTTGTGACATAGACTTCTCTCTCTCTCTCTATATATATATATATAAATATATATATGTATATCTTCATAGAAAAAACTGTCAAAAGTTATTATATAAAATACCCAGATCACCACCCCTCACTCAAAAAAAAAAAAAAATGAACCTAAGCAAATCAGACATGCAGGTGTGGGGCTGCACCCTCCACACCCCCTAACTAAATATAGTGACTCTGAAATCACACTATAGTGGGGAAAAGCGCAAAGTTCACTGTGTGCTTTAATTCTCTGCATTCCCTTTACACTGTTTAATGTTCTGTGTCTAGGTGGTATACTTTGTCAGCAAGTATTTGTCCTCTTATCTGAATCTTTCAAAGAAATAAAATGGCAGGAAATATTTTGGTATGGCCCAGAATGGGGGAGATGGTGGCATTTGAGTGAATAATTCCTCATTCGTAATATAGCAGCTTAGAAAAGGTGGTATCTGGGTGCAGACAGACTATGGGAAAAATAAAAATAAGGAATGAAATACATGAAGGAAAGTGGAAGAGGTTAATTGAACAACACAGTAAAGTTACTAGTTGAAGCTGAACCCCCTCAGAATGCCTGGTAATGGCATATTTTAAATGAAGTCAGGAAATGTGGAATTTTAAAATGTATAAAGCCATGTCCTCTGCGGCTGTTGTGGTCCACTAACTGTGCAAGGGAGAACGACTCTTGTTGATCCTGCAATAGAAAGCAGAGAAGGTTTCCTTGTTGCGTCAGAATGCTATGCCCATCCCTGTGGAAGCAGCAGCTGCCATTAGTAATACAGTTAGACCCATTTTTTTTCTGTCAAAAAGAAAGAGAAACCCAAGCATGTGTCTGCTCCTCCTCAAATTTCTTTGGATAGTAGTGTATTGGGAGTGGCTCTGGGTTTGATTCAGGCTATTGATCGGTAAAAGAAAGAGGGATGCCTGCTTTTATAAAGAGATTCAAGATTTTGAATCTAAACAGGAAGATGCAGGGACGGACTTAGAGTTTTGTCTTCAGATATGTGATTCAGACTCAGAGGAGAGCTCACTTTTTGATTCTCCCTGTGGGGGTTTCTCTTTCTCTGAGATTATTGCTAGAATGTTTCACTGTTTTCAGTGGGACAACACTGAGGTTTCTCAGTCCTTCAGAAAGTACTATGAGTTGTTACAGAAGAAATTTCCAGAACTTGCACCCTTTCCTCCTGTCTTGTCTTCTTTAGAGGATGTGTGTCTTACTGCCTGCAATTTTCCTGATAGTCAGCCAGCTGTCCCTAAAAAGACAGATAGGAAGTATAAAGTTTCTCAGTCTTAAGTTTTTATATACTATTCCCAAACCTGACCCAACAGCTATAGCCTTAGTTGACCCCTCTGCTGCTAAGTACTTAGTTCCAATCCTACTCTTTCTAGTAAGGATGGGAAATTTATTGATAGGTATGGGGGAAAACTGTATATTTCTGCAACTTTGAATTTCAGAATTTTAAAATTTCAGGCTCATATGTTAAACTTTGTTATGACATATTGTGAAAGTATGAGGAATGTTTTGTCTACAGTTTCTTCTTGTGAAGAAAAATCTGCTTTAAATAACTTAGTTTCTTCTATTGCACATGTCACTATTCATTGTTTGCACTGTGTATATGATTATGTTTAAGAAAAAGTGGCAAGGAGATTCCATAAAGAAATCTCAAAGAAAGAAAATACTTGGGGACCAGTTCTGGATTTTTCTTTCCTAAACAAGTTTGTGATAGTGTCCACATTCAAACTGATGTCACTTCACAGCCTGTTGCCTCTTCTTCCTCTGTCAAGTTTCCTGGTAACAGTAGACGTAAATGATGTTTATCATCACATTTCTGTTCATCCAGACTTCATGCATTTCTTAAGGTTTTCGGTGTCTGGATCACATTATGAGGGTTTTAGCTGTCAGAGTCAGGCAACAGGCAGTTGAGAGGAGTACTCTGGCCCTTAAACCCAAAGCTACAGGCTATGGTTTCTTGTACTGGAGAGCTCTTGGATGTTTTTGAGGATTTTTATAGTTCTTTATACTGAGCAGAATGAAGCATTAGTAGAGACGGGGTATTAGTCTTAGTTTGCTTTAAAGACCAACAGTTGCCAAAAACAATGAAATCTAAATGGGCAGCTATGACTAAGTATATTATTAATGATAAAATAGCTGAGGATCTTAACAAACATAGGTTAGAAAACACACCTGGAAACTAGGGGCCAGAGACTGATAAGAGGTCTGAGTGGTGTTAATGAATAATGTCTTGACAGACAGAAATATACTTGGCTCATGAAAGAAGGGAATAATTATTGCAATAATTCCAAAGGAAGGTAGAAACGTAAAACATATGGGATACTAGAGATCAATTATTATACTTGGTCATGACTATAAGTTATTTATGAATATTTTAACAAAGTGGCTAGCATGGATAATCTCAGAGATCTTACACACAGATCAATGTAAGTATATTGGAGGTAGGCAAACTTTCAATAGTACTTCATGAACCATAATGGTAATTCAGGATGCAGACAAGAATAATAAAGAATTACCAATAGTCCACTAATTGCTAGAAAAGCATTTGACATTGTGGAATGAGGTTACCTTTTTAGAGTACTTAAGAACGTGGCTTGGCTCACATCTTTATTAAAAAAAATCTACCTGGAGTCACTCACTGGCATCAGGGTCAAGGCATGTCTATCATTATTACAAAAGGAAACAGGCAGGGATGTTCCCTCTCCCCTCTTTTGTTTCATAAGGCAATAGAGGGTAGCTGGTTACAGAAGGGAAAGATAGACTTGAAAATTGCACTATACACTGATGACATAATTCTAACACTGGGTAAATCACAAAGGAAACTTCAAATGTTTTTTGGTAGATCCGGACATTTAGGAAATGCATGGCTTATAAAATCCATGTAGAGAAAACTTAAGCTTTACAGATTAAGAGATGTAAGAGAGCAGAGCTTAGGAAAATACATCCTCACATGTAGGTGCCTAGACCAAAGTACTTGAAGATCTGGCATGGGGAGAAACAAATGGGTGACTTGAGAGTTTACTCAACTCAGAAAAATATTGGAAAAGATAAAATGTAACTTAGAAGGATTTAAAGCAGTTAAGTCTAGAATATGTTCAACATGGACAAGTGCTTAACTGGCTTGTTGTAGCTCATGTCTTATATCTAGGACAAGCTATGTTGATCTCACTGGATAGTATGCAGGTCAGCTTAAGAACTGGATGAGGGAGCTTTTGGGGGATTGTACTTGAGCAAGGGTCTCTTGTGATGAGGTAGTTTTACCAAAGAACTTTGGAGGCCTGGGATCACCAACTTAGCTAAAGCAATACATTGGTTACACACTGGACATTGTTATATTTCAGGGTATGTTGAATTTTGACAAAATGTGTTGCAAGAAAAAGAGTGATGGTTGGAGAAACAGAATGTGCTGATATCTTTTTAGGCAGTACTCAGAAAAGATGGTTAACCCACATACTGTACACTATGAAAAAAGAAATTGTTAGGAGTTGGAATGATTGTCAGTTATAAGACTGGAAGCAATATATTTTATCAGTTGGTAGTACTATAGTGAATTTGCAATGAGACACAGCTGGGATAAAATGGAAAAGAAGGAGAACTAGGTTATAGTACTGGAACCAATTTTTTGATAAGTGGGAAATACTTCCTTGGGAAATTTGTAGACAGAAATCTGAACTGTTTAACAGAGTAGAGGGATCTGGCAGGGTTGGAATATGAAGATTCACTGAAGACTGACCCACTTTAAAAACTAATGCATATACTCAGGGGTGGCTCGTACTATCGGACTGCCGGACTGCAGCCCTCCCAAGAAAAAGTTAACATTTATTTAAATTATTTTCAAATTGCCATAAAAATAATTTTTCCCATTTATTTTCATATAATAAAGAACAACAAACACCGATACGATATGTCCGTAACCCGGAACTCTAACTGCGCATACTCGTTGAGTTCTGGGTTTTTTTTTTTTTTTTTCACAATAAACGTACCTCTATCTCTTGTACTAAATCTGACTGCTGTAAAAGGCAGTCCAGATTAAAAAAAAAGCATCAGTGTGATACCCAGAAGTCTATGTGGTTTAACCGCATGATCCACATGCATCATAAATTAGAAGGGGGGTCGGACTGCCACGTCAGCAGGTACATACGTGACGTTGATGGCTGTATTACTACTCAAAAAGAGAGCGAGAAACAATCAGTAGCAATAGCTTATTTAGAGGTTGTGACTTGGGACCGTTGGATTCGATGGTGGATTTTATTTTACTGGCGTTTTTGGCTTGGCGGCGGGCTTGGCGGCTTGTACTGCAGTAGTCAGAGAGAGAGCAGAGCACAGAGCAGAGAGGAAAAGAAGAGGATGACTAATACATAAGGTAGGTGCTGGAATCGGCTTTTTTTTTTTTGTTGCAACAAGTAACATCTGAATGACTTAGCAGATATCTGGTATTTATTAACTATATATTTTTATTATTTAGTTAATATTTTAACTGAATAGTTTTTTCCATCCCAAATATTGAGGTCATTGTCATCACTTTAGTTGCATGTTTTCCAGTTTTAGTCCAAACAGAGGAGACGATGTAGTAGGAGGGTAGTGGCGATAACATCCTGCACTGTTAGATAGTTGGGATTTTTGTATTAATAATTTGGTGTGAAGCTATGTGTGTGTGTGTGTGTGTGTGTGTGTGTGTGTGTGTGTGTGTGTGTGTGTGTGTGTGTGTAAGAAAGAGAGAGTGAGAGTGACAGAGACAAGGAATACTACTTTCTTGTAAGGCCTACTATACTAAAGCACAACAGAAAATATAATACAGTTGACTACCTCTTGCAGTAGCCAAAACGTTTTTGTAAGGGAACTTGTGAATACCCAGATTTGCTTAAGTTTCTGCAATAAGCTACCTTGTTGAAAACTGCTTGTACTGTGACATAGACTCTGGCCCAGTATGCTAACTATAATTATAGCCTGATATTTACCTTACGGTTCTTCTTCTTCTTTCGGCTTTTCCCGGTTAGGGGTCGCCACAGCGGATCACCTGCCCACTCATGATTGGCAGTGGAGTTTTTACAGTGTCAAGTTGCCAGCCCGGCACCCAACCTTCCACAGAAGGCACACACATGCACACACTCACACCTAGGGCCAATTTAGAGTGTCCAATCCACCTACAGCATGTCTTTGGGATGTGGGAGGAAACCGGAGCACCCAGAGGAAACCCACGCGACCACAGGAAGGGCATGCAGACTCTGCACAGAAGGCACCCCAGTGATATTTACCTTACAGTTGTAATTGTCTAATTCTATCATGCAACCCAGCATGGTAGGTATGGTTTTAGGGTGTGAAGGAATGGTGCCATTGTGTAATTCAAACTCAAGTACTAGTTAAAGTTGTGCGGCTGTTAAAATTACATCATAAGTTAAAATAAGTAACAGCTTGTTCACTGTTTTCAGCTTTTATAGTTTGATCATGATAAACAAGCAGTATGTGTTATGAATTGTGGACATTTAATAAAAAATATGTAAAGACAAGGATAGTATGCTTAGACACAAGCTAAGGGGCATATATAAAACTACTTTTTATGCACAATGCTGTCCTTAGGAGTGTGAAATGCCCCCAGTGAAATATACCTGGTGGCTAGAGATGGGCTCAAACTCTGTACCTTTAATACAAACAGCAAGAGCCTGAATTTCCTACCCACCACCACTTATGAAAAGCTTTCAGGTTTTTGCCTCATATTTGTCTTCTGTTCTGTTCCTCAGAAAATCTGTGGTTTTCTGGATTTTAATTCACTAAGTAATGACAGACATTTGAATTTCAGACTTCATATTCTTCAGAAGGTACATGGTAACACAAAACCTTTTATTCTAGCAATTTTCTATGTTTATACGATCAATATTTGAAAATTGTCCCTATTTTGGGGCTGTATTCCCCCATTATTGGATTTTCCAGTTTTTTTTGTGCTAAGAGGTTGAGAGCTATGGTGAGAATTGAAAACTGAATTCACTGAATATGTTTGGGGGCTGTATTCCCCCATTATTGGCTTTGTCCAGGTTTTTTGTGCTAAGAGGTTGACAGCTATGGTGAGAACTGAAGTCACTAAATGACAGCCATTTAAGTTTCAGTCTTCATGTTTTTCAAAAAAACAGTTTATATGGCATAGTGGTATGTTGCTCTGACTGTAATGCACAGGCTCTAGGTTCAACACTTGGCAGTGAAATGCATGGTGGTAACATAACATTTTATTCTAGCACCTTTCCAAGATTATACAAGCAATGTTTAAAATATGTCTGTTTTTGGGCTTTTGTCTCCCCTCTTGGCTTTTTCCAGATTTCTTGTGCTGCAAAGTTGAGATTTGCAGTTGAGTGTCAAGTGGATTTTACAAGGAGATGAGAGCTTCAGGGGAAGAGAAGTTTAGTGCTGCTTATGCTGTCTGCTTGCATTGTTAATAGCATAACAGGTTGAATACATGCTTTTGATGCAGAAGGCTGTGGGTTCTACTCCCACAGTATTTAGATGCATTTCTGATTCTGTACTGAGTTGTACTGCAGTTCTGACAATGTCCTCTTTGGCAGAGATGCCTAGTAACTATGAACCTGTTATCAGTTTGCTATCCATTCCCTATTGCAATATTACTAGCTTATCATCAGGGCCATCACTTTCAGCCAGAGACATTTCAAATTGTGACATACTTGTTGTACCCGACTCCACCATGTAGTGACTCTGGAAAAAGCAAGGCAAGGAGCAGTTATGCAGTGTAAGTGTGCAAAGTATCCCCCCATCCAAGGTAGACACAAGTACTATAGTGGCTTTTCATCTATCCTTGAATTTGCAGAATGTTCTGGTTTTCTGTCATATTTTTATACTGTTGATTTATGCTTCTTATTCAGAAAATGCATGTTGGTGCAGTGCATGTTGCTCTGTGTTTAAGTAGCAATGCTTTAATGACCATCAGGCAAGCTTGCCTGAGATTGTAAGATGCAAGTAAGCTTTTAATAATCATACTGTTAAAGAATTATCAACAATGAAAGCCTTTTTGTTGTTGCCATGCAGAGAATATTTACTTAGTTAGATAACATATAAGCCTTAGGTATTGAAACGCATATGACCGTATTTGTAATAAAGGACAGGATTAAAGTATTTTCAGAAGCTCGTTACATTTGTTGGAGACTTGCAGTTATCTTTGCAGGCTTTACCCGTAAACTAAACAGAATACTAATCTATCATGTGTGGTCCATAACCTGTGCAGTAATCCTTTAAGCAATTTATCCTGAGCTTGTTTCTTGTTTGCTGTTCATTTTTTACTTTGATCATGTTTTCCCAATGAAACAAGTAGATAGTTGTTGTCAGGCATCACCGCAGCAGGTCTTTTTGGATAAGAAAGATTTTTACAAGTGGGGTAATCGGTATCACAGAGATTGCTGCTTTCAGCATGTTACTTGATACTTTTATAAAGGTGAATATAAATTGTAATTAGAACTGCAGTACAAGGAGAAATGGTTTGAGTTGAGTGCCACTTGTTTTTTTATACTTTATTTCTACTGGCATTGCAGTAATGTATTTAAAAAGTAATTTATTTTTTCATGCCTCACAACCTTTTTGTTCCAATCTATATATTAAGTAAGCTGTCATGTAGCCAATGCATTGAAATTTTTTTTCTTCTCTTCATTTTGTCTTGATTGGACTCTCATAATGACAGTTTGGCTCCCAGGGCAGTGTATTTAATTGAAATCCCAGTTTTTTGTGGTTTTGAGCATAGCTCTGCCCCTTTCTAGTTGGCCACACCCCATTCACACTGGCCCCACCCATTCAGTTGTCTCCTACAGCCCCCTTTGATTTGAGGTCACCAGCCGCCACTGCATATACTGTACATTACACTCTGCTTGACTGTGCATTGCACTATGCTTCTTCACTGGGATGTATACAAACAGTTATTTCTACATAATGAGTCTGAACTATTGTTATTGTTTACATTTCTGCATTTTTTGTTTGTAAAATGTTTTATATTTTTTTATTTATTTATTTTACATTTGTTTACTGGGATAGTCCAACTGGGTGAAACACATTTTCAGTGGAGGCCTGGGGAGAAAAGCTCCACATACAAACAATGACAACATGAGAAACAATGAGGAATTGTTTACATATACATATACATACGACAAACTTATACATAGAATATAATATGGCACCCTTGTAAACAAATATAAATAATAAATGATGAATTAATGAATAAATAAGTAAATAAATAAATACATAAATAAAGGGGGACTATAGGGAGTTGACAGAGGAACTGCAGACCCCTACCTTGTATACAAAAAATGTAGAGGATTGGCCTTAGCTGTTTAGAAGGATACTGCAAATAAGAAAGGGAACAGTGAAGATGAGAAGATGTATATCTAGTTTATATAAGATGCTGCAAAATGATCAGTGGGAAACATAACTTGATACCAGGAAAATTTGGGAAATTTGGGAAAATGCCTTTGGAGTAGTATTAGATAAGGAAAGTGAGATTTCTATATGTCTACCAGCAGGTAAACATTGAGATAAAGACAATTTAAAATATTTTCTTGGAAATATTTACAATATTTACACAAATATTTTTATATGGCACAGAGGTAAGAGAAAATGTTTTATGGAGCCCAAAATAACAGTTGGAGATTTAGCCAACAAGTGATAAATAATTGGTTTCATATTTTTTGGGACTGCGGTCAATTGTCTTCATTTGAAGTGGGACACCAGAATTTAATTAGAAAGGAGACTAAACAAGAATGCAGTTTACAAAAACAGGTTTCTTTCTTGGGCTAACAGGAAATTCACTTGAATGACCAAGGACAAAGGAAGACCTTTTAACAATTACTGTAAGTATCATTAAAAAATGGAATAAAGTGGAAAAAGAGTGGTTGTCCAGCAATGATAGAAATAGTACAGCACTTGTTGAGGAAATTAGCCTTCAGGAAGAAAGAGTCATTACAAGTAAAAGTGATAAGTTTGTGAGTTGATGGTGGCAGTAATACAAAGTTGCTACCTAGATCTTGAAGTGACAGCTGGGAAAGCAGGAAAGTAAAACGTGATGGGGAGGAAAACAGAAGTATATTGCCAGGTACTTTGCTTAAGTTCTACCTATATTGAAGAAGTCTATATTAGCAAGACAAGGATTATTTTTTCATTTGTGAATGCTCATGGGGTGGTCGTTTTTTTTGTTCACTGCTTTGAGTATCAAGGAATATTGCACTTAAATTGCACTTGTGGTTTGTTGCTTAACTTGTTTTTCCTTTTTTTATCTTACAAATTTTATGTTAAACCTTAAATATCTTGTTAGAATTAATATTGTTAATACAGTACATTCTACTTAAGTATGTGTTGATAAAAGGCAAGGTAGTCGTTACATTAAAAAGTGGTCTTGTTATACTTCTTAAGGATTGGACTAATGGAAATAATACTTCCATATGTATGATTACCAGCTGTTGTAACCAATGGATTAGGGCCTGATCTTAGTTTTATATCAATTAATTTTAATTATTTTTAAATAAGTCCCCTGCACTAGCAAAGAAAAATGGATTGCCCTCCACTGCATTTGAAGGCACCATGTATGAGGAAGATGTTAATGCTTGATGAGGATCATTAGAAAAAAATATAAAAACTTTAGTTCCTCCAACACGTACATATAACCTTGTACATCTGGGAGCTTCAAAGTATGGCTTAGGACACTGAGATATTTCAAGGAATCCCATCTTTTCACTGATGCTATAAGAGTCCAAATTCAGCAAATATATAGACCAATGAATGAGAAAGTTATAGAACTCCTATCAGCTTAAATGCTAACTTTGTTTAACTGAGGGTGTTTGTGTTTGCAGACTTGTGTAATGCAATGATTTACAGCCTGATTGTTTGGTTTGGTTTAGTATATTGTATGTTTATCAATGCATTACACATGAATTATTGTTACACCTGTAATTAAATGTTTTATTGTTTCAGCATCTAATGTACGTAGCAATTATAGGATACTAGTGCAGTCAGCTTTAGAGTCATGTTCACTTCCAGTCAATGATACAGTTTAATAGTAATAATAATAATAATAGCAGTAATAATAAAGTAAAATAATGAAACAAATAATAATACTACTACTAATAATAATTATTATTATTGTCTGCTAAAATATAGTAGTAGAAATCATCAGTTTGTACTTGCATCTGAGTTTTATCTAAAACGTCACAAGTACTGGAACAAGCTTGATGTGATATGCTGTTTGCAGGATGTTTCATCTGCCTTCTAAGCCTGTAGTACCATTTGTTATGAAGAACTCAAAGTGGTATGGCTACAGTGCTAAGACTTGTATTATTCTGCTAGTGGCTATCCTGGCCATCAGAACTTGACCTTACCATTACCCTCTGTAATAAGCTTGATCACTAATTTATTTTCTGCATGCAGCACCTCCTGCACTATAAAGACTCTCTAAGACATTACTTCCTTTCCATGACACTAAGACAACTAGCTTGTTGAATCAAAAGTGGATTATACTTATAAAATTTGATGTGTCTAGCACACTTCAGAGAGAGACATGATGTTACATCACGTTGTGCTGGTAAATACATATATTCAATAAAGCTAATTAGGATGCTGAAATGCTTTAACCATGAAACCAGCCAACAGCCATCTTACTAATGACAGTTGTCAGGCTAACTACACCGTAGTCTCCAGGGTTTCTTGGCTGCATTCTTGTGGAGTGGATTTGCATTTGCAGCATTTCAGTCCAAAAGTATTTATTCTGGCTTCAGGCTTTTACTTCACAGCTCACCCAGTGGAACTGCTGTTATCTCTAGCCAGAAATTCAAATTTCCCCTATCAGAAACTTTCATCTTTCAACTATATTATCACTGAAAATAATCTAATTGAACTTCCCTATAGAGCACTAGTCAACACACATGCTCTTATATATATATATATATATATATATATATATATATATATATATATATATATATATATAGTCATTTTATTCCAAATAATACATATTTACCCATATGCAAAAAAAAATATTACTGTTAATTTTTTTACTATCAGACTTTTTTCCCTAATGCTGTATCAGCAGATGTTGCTTTATTCTATTCCTTTAAAGTTCCACACCTCAGTATTATCTTACCTTTATAAAATTCTTCTGATGCGTAACCCAGAGTTGCTGAATTAGCAAAACCACAGGATCTTGACCTTTCAGCATGCATTCTTTTATGTTCTTTGATAATGTCTCAGATGATTTGGGACTGATAGGGGGTTATGTGAACTGAAACCCAAGGGTAGGATATGAGAAATGATTCATAAAATCTAGGTACAGGACAATGTAATTATTTTGATATGTCATTACACTGACTATCAGAAAGCTATTTCCTGAGAAAATAAAGTGGATTCATTTTTATCCTGCCTAGGGTGGTGACTGTGGCTAAGAAAAACTAATGAGTGCAAGTCGCCTCAGAAATAAATAGGATTTTATATCTGATCTCTTTAAACCTTTAATAATAATTTGGAATTGAAATGCATGTAGTTCAATTGCTTCTGCTCAGAGTTATGCACTATTGACAGGATGTCTTCTACTGCTGTTAACGTCTTATATGGTAAAGCCTCTTGAGACAGTTTCCCTGAAATTGTTTGCAAATGTTTGCAAAATGCAAGGGTTTTACATTGATCACAAACTGTAACCTAGCAACCAGATACCTTTTTGTGGTTATTTTATAAAAATCTCATTATCTTTAATGATTTATTAACAGCTGCATATTCACTTTGCATATTTATGTAATAAGGGTCTTATCCATTTGAAAATACACCATAAACTCATACATAATGAAATTATCGTTGCTTAACTCATCAAAATAACAGTTTTATTTGGTATTTCTCAGTGCTGTAAAATAACCTTTCTCATGGGATTTACTTTGTCTTCGATTCTTTTTTCAGATGTTCAGAATAAATTATCATAATACTGCATATATGTCTAGTTTTGCATCAGTCTTTCTGATTCTTTTTCTGTTCATAGAGAAATTATAGGAATGCAAATAACATTCCTCATTCATTAATAGTTTCCTTCTTCAATACTACATGTACAAACCATTTGAAAATTCATGAGGTGTAAGCAATTTCATGCAAAAAAAATGCAATGAAGCACACCAAACCATTTTCAAATATCCTCTGAATGGAAATGAAAGTCAGTCATAGTGAATGCCACAAATCATTTTTTCCAAGTCTTAATGATGCTTGCAGCACAAATGAACTTAATTCAAAGGCAGGGGTCACAATTATCTTGTTCAAATCTCAGTCATTATGTTGATTCAGGTGATTTGGAGAATATTTATGCTAACATGTGACATTAAAAGAATAAATTGGCTTTTGTACGGTAGCATCGATAGGCCAGAACTTAACTGCATGGAATTATAATGAAATCACAGCGTGTGTGTGTGTGTGTGTGTGTGTGTGTGTGTGTGTGTGTGTGTGTGTGTGTGTGTGTGTGTGTGTGTTTCTCTTTGTGCATGTATATACATGTTTAGGTATGTGTACATGTACATGCATGTTTGTGTATGTGTGTGTGCATGTGTATGATGAGAAAGAAAGAGAGAGAGAGACAGAGATATGCTATACTCCATAAGAAAGATAAGTTTATCATACTGTTCATATTTTTGTACCATTCCACATGGCTGTCTAATTATTTTTTGTAATATTAAGTTTGTCATATGTAGATGTGAGATATAAGGATTCAGTAATGGTATTAGCCAATAATATGGAACACTTAATTTTCTTATGTAATGGAAATCTAGAATGGGAAACATTAGGAAATAGTTCAGGATCAGTCAATGCAATAAAGTTTCAGTAACTAGACAACATAACCAGCTTGCTGTCTAAAAAGAGCAGTGACAAGTCAAAGATCTGATGCTATGCTTCAAACTATTTGTATCAAACAAACTGTAATGCATAGAAATGACAAAATTGCTAAGTACCTTTCTGACATATCTTTCTGAGCACTGTTAAGATTTGGACTGTAGCTGGTGATTGATGGTGGACATTGCTGTCAGGTGAAAAACAATCAGCAGAAGATAAAAACGCCTTTGACTGGTGTTAGATACTTCACTCTGCCACATTAATAAACAAAAACTCTGGTAGAGGACATAGCGAGGCTTCTGCTCTTAAGAGGGACACTTTGTGTCTGCTTGCCTTCTTTTTGATAACACTAAATTCTTCGACCAGCTATCAAAGACATAACTCTTGAGGTGAATTTCTTTGCATTCATGCCTTGAACATCATCTATATTTTATGATTAGTGATAATATGACATCATGGGCATCACTCTAGATAAAGAAGTGACTGTGTAACAACTGCTCATTGGGCACAAACATACAGTGATACTCACAAGCTTTCACCATTTTTCCATACATGTGATCAACAGAACATCTATTTCATGCACAATAATGTTTAACCCCAAATGGAAAATCTCACTGGTGTCTACAAGGGAATAGTTGCCGTTCCTGTCCTTTAGCCTCTTCTAAACACAAAAGAATTGTGCCTTGACTGTTTTTCCCATCCAACTGAATTGAACCTTCTAAATTAGTGGCACAGATGAAAGCGTTGCCCCACTACCAGCAGGTCAACCAGAATGCAAGAGCTGATAACTAGACCATGTGTAAATACAGAAACGTCAAGTGTGTGAAAGTGAATAAATTATGACATCATCTTTTGTGATACTGAAATGTGCCTTGAAATATTTTTTGGCAACTTAGAAAGAACGATGTTCATAGGAGGTTACTAGGCTAACAGCCCTAGGGCCCTTATAGACTTATCCATGTTATGCCCAAGTTACCCTTACAACCTTATCCATATTATACCTGAGTGACCCCAAATGACCTTTAATAGATGGGCATTATTAGTAGAGAGAGTCTAAGGTCAGCACTGACTACCTATGTCCTTAAGAGACACAGGCACCACTCCCGGGGTGAATTTGTGGTCTCCTATCCAATTGTCTAGGTTACACTTGAATATGGTCAGTGAGGAGCTCTGATTAGCATGAATTGGGAATCTGTTCCAAAGGCGTGGCAATCTCTGGGAGACATTTCTGTCACTCCAGCATGTTCTGTTGATGTCAAAGGCAAGGTTAAGATCTCTGGAGTGAGTGACTCTTGTCCCATTTGATTTGCAGATGTGTAGCATTTCCATTAGGGCAGGGTCAGAGGCATAATTCATCTCTCAACAGCCTATAAGATACAAAGTACAGTGACAGGGCTTTCATTCTATCCATGCAAAACATAATTTGGAGGCCCTGTAGTTTCCTTGTGAGACACTTATGTGATCTCTTCAGCTGCTGAAGGTGTTTGGTGAGGTACATGCAAAAGGGAGCATTGTATATAATTAGTGGTCTAATGAGGGTCGAGTACAGTGGTGGTATTACATCCTTAGACATGAATGTGATGCCCTTACTTATGAGATGCACAATGTTGAAGGATTTCCTTACCACTGTGGAGAAATGGTGATAAAAGTTTCAATTTCTATCAACCAGAGTTCCCAAGTCTTGCACTTCTAGGTTTGAGCTTAGTGGGGTGCTGTCAATACTGTAATTAGCAAGGTATTCCTCTTTGCCAAAGGAGATAATAATGCACATTTTTGCATTTAGTTTTAGTCCATGGCTTTGGCACCAATTGTTTGCCTGTGTTAGCCCTTTCTGCAATATGTTAGCATTGTCTGGGGACTCAGTGATTGTCAAATTGATTTCTTATCTCTTGGTGCAACCTTGGAGTGATCTTCATAGTTATTGTACTTAGGTGTAGCTGGAATTTGCATTGGTTGCACCTAACCACAGTTAAGGAGTGATTCATAGAAAGTAGCTGTATTGTAGTTTGAAAAAACGTATGCAAATGAGGCACTAATGACATGTAAATGAGGACTGACTGAAAATTCTGTGACTACATTATGTAACTAGGGCATCTTTCCTGCTGCTGTGTGGTTCATTGTTGCTTTTTTTTAAATATGCAGCTGCACTGTGCAAACAAAAGTAAAAAAAGTAAAGTTGCACATTTTCTTTCTGCTTCAGAATCTCTGAAGATATTTGCTGTAAATGTTATTCTGGCTGCCTCACATTGTAAGCTGTTTTTCTCTGCCACACCAAAAGTGCTGGCTGAGAAGGCAAGGATATAGCAAGGACTGTCTAATTTTTGATAGATTTGGAGTAGATGAGGTAAAGGAAGGCTTTAGTGAGTTTGTGTGGCCCACAGATAAGGACTGGAAGGATGCATGGACATCCTGTACCTGTGGATGATAGGCTGTGTATAGCCCTGACTATACGTACTAAAAGGACTTTCAAAAGACAAACTGGGGACATGTGTAACTCACAGGCTTCTGCCTTGAAATTTCTTCAGCAGTTCCTTGATATGCTCTTGGCCCAGAATCAGTGCATCTATTTCTCAGTATCACCTCAGTAGTACCAAGAGTGCCTTCTATAGGATGGCATACTTTTCTGGGGTAATTGGTGTGATAGATTGCATCCATGATGCTAGTAGGGCCTGATCTGGACCATTGGAGAGCAGTATCATAACAGCAAGGATTGCCATTCCATCAAGTGCAAGTGGCATGTGATGCATTGGGTGCATGACTAAGATGTTGGCCCAGTGTCCTAGCAGTGGCTATGATTCTAGCATATGGCACCCAAGCTCACTGTATCTCATCTTCCTACATGTTAGGATTCCTCATAGTCACCTTGTTGGTATGACTGTTGAATAACAAACACGCACAAGAATAAAAATGTCAGGTATATCCAAATGCAGTCCAGCCAAGTTTGAAATAAACTGGTACAGTAAAATGATCCTAAACGCAAGTTTAGTGCTTTTTTAAAAACAAAACACGTTTTTGCTGCTGTAATACAGTAGCTTCCTCAGAGAAACAGAACACATACAAGCGCCAAGCATTTAAACTTGTGGGTGGCGTGAATACGTAGAGTCACGTCACTACTAATTAAGCAATAGTTTGCGTAAATTAACTATGAATGTTAAAAGTTAAATACGTCTAAAAAGACAGAAGATGTTTCAAGTTCAGTGCTGTATAATATAAACCAAATATTGATACATTTAAAAACGTTGAAAAATGAACAACAGAGTTAGTTTAATCTCTCAAATAGCATAAAAGCTTGCTAGATAAATGCATGTTTATGCAAACACAGCAGTACTGCTGTACATTTTCTAAAATATAAAAATAGGAATTAAATGTAATGTTATAGACTTTGACTGTTAAATCTAATAAGTCAGACCATGTCAGATGGATATAACAATGTATGTCTAAAAATATTCTTCATTACTAGAAGAATATGTAATAAAATAGGTCTATTATATTACAGACAATTAATACCACAGTAAGTATGTGGATGGAAATAAAAATCTTTTTTTATATAATGTGTATATACATTCAAAGAGATTGTAAAAATATATACAGAAGTTGAATAAACAATTTAAGGTACTAGATTATATAGACACAACATGAACCTATTATCTCATCATGCTACTTAGTTTTAAGATGCAATTGATGTTACAGTTTTCATTTAAGCCTGGTAGGCAAAACGCATCAAGTTTAAGTTGCCATTCTAATTCACTAGCTTCTAAAAGTAGTGAGATAGGGCCTCCTCTAATGGAGTAAGGTACGTGGTCTATAGCAAGAAAGTGAAAACTGTGACCAGGGTTACTTGAGATATGTTTCGCTAAAGCATTGTCTACTTTGTTTTTCTTAATAGCATAGATGTGTTCGTACAGTCTTTCACGTAGTTTCCGATCTGTTTTACCTACGTAGAAGGCTGGACAGCAATCACATGTGGCTAAGTAGACAATAGATTTAGACTCACAATTCAATTTGTGGTTAATATAGTGTTTCTTATTTCTAATAGTGAAGGAATTTGATGTTCTCAAATATTTACAGTAGTTGCAAGAACCACACATAAATGTCCCCTTTTGTCTGGAATACAGGACAGAATCATTATTTCTTTCCAGAAGCATTTTAAGGTTGTGGCCTTTTTTATACACTATAATTGGGTTTTCTCCCAGTTTTTCCATCAATTGTAGGTTGTTCCTGATGAAGAACCAGTTTTTAAAAACTATGTATCCAATCTGCATAGAGTTGGTGTTATAAGTGGTAATAAAACTAGTAGTAAACTGTTTGGCAATAGGAATGTTGGGAAGATTCTCATTGTTAGTGATGTTTAAAATATGAGAATCAGATAAGGGAGGAGACTGGTTGCACCATATATTACTACAGTCTTTGAAAAGTAGTGGTGTAAACACTCCATTAAGTCGTTTCTGACCAACTTCTTGGATCGTCTCATCGACCAATACTGGTGGGTAACCCCGATTAAGAAACATGTCTTTCAGTAGTTGACATTCAGTTTGAAAAACTGTATCTAAAGAACACATCCTAGCTGCTCTGATAAGTTGCCCTTTGATTATTGACCTTTTTTGTTTAAAAGGGTGGCAACTTGAAAAATGAAGAAAGGAATTACAATAAGTGGGTTTTCTAAAAATGGATGAAAGGTAGGTGTTATTTACAAGATCCTTGTTAAGTTTCACGTCAAGGTAGTCAATCTCTGTAGTGGAAAAGTGGTAGGTGAATTTGAGAAAAGTAGTTGTAGAATTGAAAAAGTGAATCAGTTCTACTACTTCATTCAAGTTCCCACTAAAGAGAATGAAGATGTCGTCAAGGAATCTAGTGTAGTATTTAATGCGTGGCATCCACTCTGGGTTGTTAAAGATGTAATGTTTTTCCCAGTATGCTACAAATAGGTTTGCCACGCTGGCACCACATGGTGAACCCATTGCTATCCCTTGTTTTTGTAAGTAGTATTCTTTGTTAAAGATAAAGAAATTAGATGTAAGAATTATGTCTAAAAGTTCGGATACTACATCAATTTCTCTCTGAGTTGCATTTAGCTCTTTCAAGATTAATGCAATCCATTCTATCGCTTCATTATGTGGAATAGATGTGTATAGATCAACAACATCAACCGTAAGGAAGTTGTTAGATATGTCAAAGGTCAAGTTGTTTATACTACTAAGAAATGACCATGAGTCCTTACAAATTTCGGGGATGTTTTTTATATATTTCAAAAGAATGTTGTCCACCAGTTGTGCACAAGGATATGTTATTGATCCGCGGCCGTCAATGAGGGCACGCATAGGAGGATTATTAAGATCTTTATGTATTTTGGGGATCCCAAATATGATGGGAACCTTAGGGAAGAGAATGTCAATATAGTTGTACGTGTCAAGGTCTATCTTGGCACATATAAAGAGGTCCCGAAAGTAACCTCTAATTCTAGAGTGAGTTGTATTCATTTCATTAAGTGAAGATAAAGTATATGCTGAACTTTGTAGGACTATAAGCATTCTGGTAGTGTATTCACAATTGTCAAAAATGACCAATCCTTCCCCTTTATCTGGTTTGATGACCCTTACAGGGGATACACAAAGATTGTTAAGGGATATGAGCTGCTCCCTCGATATATTAGGTTTCACATGCTTATTACTTATGTGTGATATTAACCCAAGATGTCTAATGTCTAGTTCACACATGTTCTCAAAAATAAGTAATGCAGGATGTAGGGGGGGATTAAATGTACTACTAGACCTTAAAGAATCCGAAGCCACAATGCTAGAATTGTTAAAAATTAATTGTAGGTTGAGCTTCCGCACGTAACATTTTAAGTCAATGATAATTTTTGCTAGATTAAAATGTTTACTAGGTACAAAGGTGTTACCATGAGCCAAAAGTTCAATCAGTGGGTAGTCAAGTTCGATGCTAGAAAAGTTATAGATTTTGAAATCACCCTGTGCATTAGTTAACAACGTTGTTTTTTTCTTTTCATAAGCACCGGTGTTACTACTATCAGGTTCAAGTATTACCGATAATTGTTTCGGTTCTTGTTGTTGTTCTTCTTGAACCGGTTGTTGCGTGGTCCTAAAAGATTCCCTTTGTTAGAGGTGTTAGGGTTATTGTTGGTCATAGTTCCTTGTTGATAATTCTTAGAATTGTTGTTGTTGGCTTGTATTCTGTTGCTCCGTCAGGGCCCCTCAGAAGTTTCATCCTCAATTATTTCATCTGTAACATGTGTGTTAGAGTTAGTAGAATGTGTTTGTGTATCAAAAGTATTCTTAGCTACATCATTAAAATGCAACTTAGGGTAGACATTATTTTGCATATACGCTGTTATATCTCTTGTAAGTTTTTTAACCTTGTTTAATTTAAGTTTGTCCACCAGTGCATCAATGCTAGAAAAGATGTGGCTGTAGTCGTATTTGTACCTATTAAAATCAAGGTCACTTTTAATAGCATCATCCAAATCATTCACTTCAGCTGTTAAAGAAGTGATGTGTAGAGAATAATGTTTGACCATTAATTCTAATAGTAAAGCCCCTTGTTGGTCAAAGAGGGCCATAAGGTCATTGTAAAATGCCCTATCTACGAGTAGGCCGGTAGGAAAAAAAGTAGTACGAAGACCCTTAGGTACTACTTTATCATTCAGACATTGTCTAAAATAGGCCACTTCAAGTTGTAACTTTCTCAGTTTGACTAGTTTACTGTCAAAGTTCTTAAGTTTATCTGCAATATTGTTAGTACTCACTGTTAGGGGTTCCATACCCGCAGCCGGCCGTTCCGATGTTAATGATGTGACGAATGTAAACTTGTCTGTATTCTGAATCCAATCCTGGATTAATGGAATGCCAATAAGTGCTTGGTCTGGTCCCCTTGTTGCTCCTTCATGTGTCCGGTTCCCAGATGTAGTGGGAATTCTTTCACTTCATTGTGGTAGCGGTACAATAAGTACAGGTTCGTTACTGGTATAAGGATTAGGTTGAGTTAATTCATTCCCAGAGTTACAAGTTGCATTAGGTTCATTAGGTACATTAGAATCTAGTAGTACCCTTTGTACTCTCAACTGCTGGGGTTGCACTGGTGGAATCGTAGAAAATGCTGTAGAATCAACAGCGTTGTTATTACTGTGAATTTTAGATGCAGGCTGAGCACCGGTAAGTGTAGTTGTTCCTCTCTTGTCCATAGCGTCTAAGCGAGTGGAAAACGAGTCCATACGCTGTGAAATAGAACGTAGTAAAGATAGAATATCCGTTTGTTCAACTGGTTCATTTTGTGTGTTTGAACCAAAAATATTCGGAGTTCCTGGACTGCAATGGGTACCTGAAGCCATGACCCAAACGCACAACTGTTGAATAACAAACACACACAAGAATAAAAATGTCAGGTATATCCAAACGCAGTCCAGCCAAGTTTGAAATAAACTGGTACAGTAAAATTATCCTAAACGCAAGTTTATTGCTTTTTTTAAAAACAAAACACGTTTTCGCTGCTGTAATACAGTAGCTTCCTCAGAGAAACAGAACACATACAAGCACCAAGCATTTAAACTTGTGGGTGGCGTGAATACGTAGAGTCACGTCACTACTAATTAAGCAATAGTTTGCGTAAATTAACTATGAATACATTTCATCCATTTTTAGAAAACCCACTTATTGTAATTCCTTTCTTCATTTTTCAAGTTGCCACCCTTTTAAACAAAAAAGGTCAATAATCAAAGGGCAACTTATCAGAGCAGCTAGGATGTGTTCTTTAGATACAGTTTTTCAAACTGAATGTCAACTACTGAAAGACATGTTTCTTAATTGGGGTTACCCACCAGTATTGGTCGATGAGACGATCCAAGAAGTTGGTCGGAAACGACTTAATGGAGTGTTTACACCACTACTTTTCAAAGACTGTAGTAATATATGGTGCAACCAGTCTCCTCCCTTATCTGATTCTCATATTTTAAACATCACTAACAATGAGAATCTTCCCAACATTCCTATTGCCAAACAGTTTACTACTAGTTTTATTACCACTTATAACACCAACTCTATGCAGATTAGATACATAGTTTTTAAAAACTGGTTCTTCATCAGGAACAACCTACAATTGATGGAAAAACTGGGAGAAAACCCATTTATAGTGTATAAAAAGGCCACAACCTTAAAATGCTTCTGGAAAGAAATAATGATTCTGTCCTGTATTCCAGACAAAAGGGGATATTTATGTGTGGTTCTTGCAACTACTGTAAATATTTGAGAACACCAAATTCCTTCACTATTAGAAATAGGAAACACTATATTAACCACAAATTGAATTGTGAGACTAAATCTATTGTCTACTTAGCCACATGTGATTGCTGTCCAGCCTTCTACGTAGGTAAAACAGATCGGAAACTACGTGAAAGACTGTACGAACACATCTATGCTATTAAGAAAAACAAAGTAGACAATGCTTTAGCGAAACATATCTCAAGTAACCCTGGTCACAGTTTTCACTTTCTTGCTATAGACCACGTACCTTACTCCATTAGAGGAGGTCCTATCTCACTACTTTTAGAAGCTAGTGAATTAGAATGGCAACTTAAACTTGATGCGTTTTGCCTACCTGGCTTAAATGAAAACTGTAACATCAATTGCATCTTAAAACTAAGGAGCATGATGAGATAATAGGTTCATGTTGTGTCTATGTAATCTAGTACCTTAAAATTGTTTATTCAACTTCTGTATATATTTTTACAATCTCTTTGAATGTATATACACATTATATAAAAAAGATTTTTATTTCCATCCACATACTTACTGTGGTATTAATTGTCTGTAATATAATAGACCTATTTTATTACATATTCTTCTAGTAATGAAGAATATTTTTAGACATACATTGTTATATCCATCTGACATGGTCTGACTTATTAGATTTAACAGTCAAAGTCTATAACATTACATTTAATTCCTATTTTTATATTTTAGAAAATGTACAGCAGTACTGCTGTGTTTGCATAAACATGCGTTTATCTAGCAAGCTTTTATGCTATTTGAGAGATTAAACTAACTCTGTTGTTCATTTTTCAACGTTTTTAAATGTATCAATATTTGGTTTATATTATACAGCACTGAACTTGAAACATCTTCTGTCTTTTTAGACGTATTTAACTTTTAACATTCATAGTTAATTTACGCAAACTATTGCTTAATTAGTAGTGACGTGACTCTACGTATTCACGCCACCCACAAGTTTAAATGCTTGGCGCTTGTATGTGTTCTGTTTCTCTGAGGAAGCTACTGTATTACAGCAGTGAAAACGTGTTTTGTTTTTAAAAAAAGCAATAAACTTGCGTTTAGGATAATTTTACTGTACCAGTTTATTTCAAACTTGGCTGGACTGCGTTTGGATATACCTGACATTTTTATTCTTAACCTTGTTGGTATGTACAACTTTTTTTAATCATAGCAATTTCTGTAGATAAACATTGTAAAATGCATTATAGAATAAAATGACCCCGTTTTTGTTGTGTTTGCCCTACCTTTTTCTTTTGCAGGTAGCACAGGCTACACACCAGAACCATACCTAATGACACTAGTCTATAACCTTAGAAGAACTGCTGAGGAGTACTTCAACACCATCCTGTCCCAAACAGGGATAGTCAATGAGAAAGTATCTGGCCTGCTGAAAGCCTGTTTTCATAACCTAGATGAGTCCAGGGGTGCCTCTTCATGCTGGATATTTACAACAATTCACATTCTCCACAGCATGCTATGCACTGATCTGATGAGCAACTGCCCTGCGATGACAATGCAGCTCCACTATTTTTGCTTTCATTAGTGATGACAGTGACAGTGGCCAGATGACAGCATTAGTATGGAAACCCCTGTGGTAGGCTCTTCCATGATATATAGAAGTGCAGGCAAAGAGGAGGTGTCTAGTCCACAACTATTAGCAATGCCATTCAAGTAGTGAAAGTGAAATAGAAATCACATTGATAATACATGATGCTTGCAGTATTAATTGTGGACTACACTGTATGGTGCATGGTTGGCTGACACTGTACATCAGACATATTTTTTTCATTAGAAAAAAAAATTCTCAGGGACTTATTTGAATGTTTCATTATGCATTGCATTGTGTTGGACAGCACAGTGGTTCAGTGGTAGCATTGTTGCCTCACAGCAAGAGGTTTTCCAGTTTGATTCTCGGCTGGGGTGTGTTCTGTGTGGAGTCTGCATGTCCTCCCTGCATTCGTGTGGGTTTCCTCCCATGTTACAAAGACATGTGTCTGGAGTGTTTATTCCTGGGCTTCTGCTGAAAATTGGCTTTGATCCAAGTCAGACTTTCCCAGTTAACAAGTAATAAATTAAGTTGCAGCAGTGCCACATCTACTGCCAATCATACTTCTCAAATGTCAACTGCATGGTTGATAGTAAAGACATAAAGAATAATGGCAAAGATCCAAAATTAGCACAGATTTTTATAGGATTCTCCATTTTACAGTCTCCACACTAATTTCTAGGTTTAAGATGGGTGGATCAGGACTGGTATACACCTGAGAGGTATTGGGGATGGATGTCAAAGGTTCCCTATTAAATTGATGAAAGTTTAGCTTGTCAAAATGCTAAACATCAACAGCTAAACTCTGAAATGGCAAAACTGCGAAAGGCTACCTAAGCGAATTTTTTCTAAGGGAAAAAATGTGCTTGGCTGTTACCGAGAATTTTCTCTTTTCCCCAATGTAGAGCGATCTCGGAGTTAGTATATTTAGTTAGGGGGTGGGGGGGGAAAGCCCCCCACTTAATTAGGGTTTAAAGGTTTTTGTGTTGTCCATCATCGAAGCAAATTTTTTCCATGGGAAAAAATTTGCTTAGGTGACCGTTCGCGGTTTTGCTGTTTCGGAGTTTAGCTGTCGATGCTTTGCAGTTTGACAAGCTAAACTTTTGTCGATTTAATAGGGAAGCGATGTCAAATTAGGTTAGAAAATAAGGTGAATTGCAGCATGCACAGAGGTAGTACAACATTTTTTAGTACAGTTGGCACAGAAAAGTGTTCTGAGTAAGCTATTGTTAAAGTATTGATACTGTACAGGAAATTGTTTATTTCTTTTTTGTAGTATGTTGCCACACTACTGTTTTTTTTTATATAATAATGAAGAAAGCCATTTGTCTACAGAATGACTATCTGATGAGTACTGAGGGTTTTATACCCAGCTATGTTTTGCAAGTTGCTTGAAATATTTCCCCTATGAATATTGATGGCTATGGTGTGTGCTGTGGTCAATTGCCACTGTGCATCAGGCATTTATTATGTCCCTCAAAGTAAACTTGTTGCTTGCTTCAGAAAGTGAATTCAGTCATAATTTGCACAGTGCTGAGTGTTAATTGGCAGCAGTGTTAGTTTTCTTATTCATATTGTACAGTAAATTATATTAAGGTATACAGTGACCTATAAGGAACAGAACTATGGCATCTAGGTCCAAAGAAGTCATTGTTCCACTGTGGCCCGACATTCATCAGAACTATCATTGAGTACAATGCCCCCTTTGGTATGTACCTAACCAGGCATATCCAACAACTTGAATGTCCACAGAGGTTTCTCACTAGAAGAATACAGGGCATAAGTAAAATGTTCTATGCAGACTGCTTAAGGCCCTATCCCTGTAATCTGTCTCCTAAAAGCTGTTGAGGAGAGATCTATGCTTGTTATACAGAGAATTGTCAGACACCACTCTAATGGACCACCTCTATATCTATAAAAAAATCAGCACCAGAATGACCCATTCTAAAGACTTAAACCTTGCCTGTGATATAAATAGGACCTGCTGGAGAGACAGGTATGTATCCCAGACATTAACCCATCTCTGGAACAGGCTCCCCATCCATGTGAAGCAGAGTTCCTCACTAACCCAATTCAAGTTTAACTTGGACAATTGGATGGGGAACAGAAAATTCATCCCTGGTTTGGCACCTATGTGTCTAATGGATGCAGGCAACCTGTAAATGGATAATCTCACAGGCCCCTGCTTGTAAATGTTTCATCTCTCAAGCTCCTGCTTAGATTTTATCAAGGGTAGCAGAACTTGTCAGAGATTTTGGATACATGGCTAGAGTTAAAATGGCCCTTGTGGTCATTAGCCTAGTAAACACCTATAAATCTATGAATCCCTGCAGTGACCACAGTTGTTTGCACACTATAAATGTTTCTATGTATTTTATGGTTGAGGATCTTTCCAAAATCATTATCTGCTAGAAGGACAGTAAGAGTATACAGCCAACTTATTTTTGCTAGAAAAATTATATATTATTGATGGTAAATTATCCCAAGCCATCCTGGCAGAACCTTTCCAGAATATTTTGCAAATACAAGGATCCAGACCTAAGTTTAGTCTTTCTGAATGGACCTTTGTTCTGCTAGCTGCCCTGTACACAAAAGTGTCCTAAAATCTAGACTTGCTGCCTACCTGCAACAAAGGGAAGACAAAAGCCACAAGCAAATGGAAAACAAATACTTAAACTAACTAACATCAGTGCACTAGAGAACCATCTACCTGTTTTGATAATTAGTTCAACTGACTGGCCATCAAAGGCCAGTTCCAATGCATGACCCATCATGATAGAGGGAAGCTTCTCTGTTCATCAGTGAGAGTGGTGAGCTTTGAACAGCCTATCTGTCACTGGAGGAGTGGTTTCAGCTCTGAATCTGTAGTTTTATTGGCCATTTTGGGCTATTTCTATACCTTTCATCTTTCTGTTGAAAAATTCGTGTTTACGTGGTTTTGCGCATCACACAGCGGTGTTTAACTTTGGTTATTCCTGGTGCCAGAAAGTCTGCTCTTCAGATTTTTCCTTAGAACTAGCCTTCTAGTCTTAGCACTCAAAACTGTTTCTGCTCCCGTAGAACTAGCTATTTTTCCATTTCCTTGTGCTCAGCACTTGTCCAAATCTCATTGCAAGCACTAAATAATCTACAAATTACTGCAGCACTCAACTTTCCTCACTTATCAAGAGGAAATCAGTTCTTAGTACTTAAATTAATAAGGACATACAAGGCATGTCTAAGGGTCAGCTCCCTGTGTTTTCTCCTGTCCACCTGATGAATCTGGGCATCTTGGGGCAATGTAGCAATTGCCTCATGTACACTGACAACCCTCTCCTTCTACCACCCAACACTACAACCTGTGAGAGATGCACTTATATAGCCAAACTGGAAGCCAAGCTGTCTCCAGCCAGGACTGGACTAAACAGTCAAGAGGAGAAAGTTAAAACCACACCATACTCAACACATAGTCCATCAAAACCTGCACCACCCAAACCACACATAGTAACACAAAACACACACTAACATTTGCGAAGGCTCTCAGTAAAAATCTGCCTAAACAACAGAGGCCTCAAAGCTGAAACACAAGCAACCCCCCCCCAACACTACCCAAATGACACATAGCCCACAAAATCAGTGTGCCACTCAACATCAGCTCATAAGGCAAAACAACATACCCAACACACTAGTCATTGGTGACTGTATAGTCAGGCACACTGACGTCCCTCTCACCAGGCTAAACAAGGAGAAAGTTACTGTCAGCTGCCTGTCGGGTACCAGGATCCACCATTTAACATACGCACTCAGGTCACTCCACAACAAGAACAGGTATGACTCTGTCATTGCCCATGTTGGAGTGAATGACCTGAGATGTACCTCCCTGGACTACATGATAAGAGACATGGAAGAGATCTCTGACCATGCAGCCTGGGCAGGTATGACACTAGCCCTGAGTAGCATCCTGCCATTGCCCAGAATGATACCACAGTACAAGGACAAAATGATTGACTTCAACAATTCTGGTGTCATTCCAAGGGGATCCAGTATCTGTCTGCCTGGGACGACATGATCGACAGGTCACGATGCTGCATCTGGGATTCTGGATACTGGCTAAGGCTCTTGCCATCCCTATAGTGCCTTTTTTAGGCAAGGCTCAAATGTTAAATGCACCACCATAGTAGATACAAACAAGCAAAAACTAAGGGTAATGCTTCTCAATGCTAAAAGTCTAAACCTCAAAATGCACTCACTCGAGGCTCTCCTTAAGATGGAGAACATCGACATCTGTGTAGGGACAGAGACCAGGTTTAAGGCTTCAGAGAGAAGCCCTGCATTACCAGGCTACAATTCTTATCACACCTTTCGACTACCTCATCTGGACCGAAATTCTAAAGGAGGAGGTGTGTCCATATTCATAAAGGATATCCACAACTCCAGGCTAGTTGCTCAACATAATGCATCCACATTTATCCAAGTACAATTAACAGTGGGCAAGACTGCAATTCAGGTTGTAGCTTGTTACAAATCCCCCGCCATGCCCCAGGACACCCACTCTATGTTTCTTGATATAGCTAATCACCCTAGATATCAATATCTCACCCCCCTCCCCATTAAGGAAACCACCATAAAAAAATCTCCAAAGCCAACTTCATGCTTCTTAAGTCAGAAGTGGCAAACTTCACTACACCCACACAGATGGAAAACAGAGGCACAACTGCTGAATCATATACAAATGCACTGTATAAGCACATATATGAGTTTATGGACTGTGCCATCCCCAACAGAACCAAGATGCTATCCTCCAAAGATAGAAACCAATCTGGTAGTACCCTGCCATAAACAAACTCTACAACAGAAGGAATAAACTGTTGCAAAAAAGAGTAAAATCCCAAGACTGCAAGAACTCCCTGGTCAGCCTCAGCAAGAAGCTGAGATCCCTCATAAAATCCTCCAAAGCTAGTTACGAAAATAAAATTGCCATGGATTCCAAAGACAACCACAAAGCTTTCTACAGCTACGTCAAGAATCTCAATGGCAACACTCAGATCTGCTCTGAACTACAGCACAATGGCACTACATTTACCAAACCAACTGATATTGCCAACATCCTGGCAGGCAGGTTCAGTGCAAATTTCACCCCCCTCACCCCCCCCCCCCAAAGGGCCCATACCCATACCGGAAGATTGCAAACCCCCTGTAATCACAGATGCACAAGTAAAGACTGCACTCTCTAAAGTCAAGAACACAGCATCCATGGGACCAGACAACATCCTAGACTGCGTTCTGCATGAGCTACAGAATGAACTGGCACCCCACCTAAGTACCTTGTTCAACCATAGCCTCACTTCAGGGACTGTGCCTATGGAATGATGCACAGTGACAGTTATCCTACTCCACAAAGAGGGGTGCCACCACTGACACTGGAAACTATCGCCCCATTAGCCTGACGAGCCTGGTCTGCAAGACCATGGAACGCATCATCCTGGAGGTTATAAACAAAGACATAGGTGACCTCCAAACTCTGGACTCCATTCAGTTTGGGTTTGTAAAAGGTAGATCATGCCTTCTAAACCTGATTGACTTCTTTGAAGCAGTCACCAGAGCCGTAGATGAGGGTAAGGTGGTGCACACAGCCTATCTTGACCTCTCCAAGGCTTTCGACACCATCCCTCACTCTGGTATTATAGATAAACTCAGTGGACTGGGCATAAATCCCTATGTCACAAGATGGGTGGCCAACTGGCTCACTGACAGAACCCACACAGTGAAATAGCTGACTCCAAGTCCGACTTCAGACCAGTGATAAGCGGAGTACCACAGGGTTCGATCCTGGGTCCTCTCCTGTTCGGGATCTACTTCTCTGAAGTCCAGGCTAATACAGCTGGTCTTTTGCTAATGAAATTCACCTAAAGATGTGGACATTCTGCAAAGAGGCCTCCCCAAAACTGATGCTTGGTGTCAGAGTCATGGCCTGAAGCTCAATGCCAAGACGTGCACTGTCATTCCTTTTGGGAAAAACACCATATCCATGAATTACCACATAGGCAGTAGCCTACTAAACACTGAAAGTGTGATAAGAGACCTCGGGACACAGGCAGACAGTAGTCTCTCCTTTGATAATCATGTTGCCACAGTTGTCAGGAAATCCTTCTATGTGGCACACCTCATCACAAAGGGGTTCTCCTCCAGAAAAAGAGAAGTCATCATTCCTCTCTACTCATCAGACCCATTATAGAGTACAACACCCCGTTTGGCATGTACCTTGCAAGACATCTGCAATAACTAGAAAGGCCACTGAAATACCTCACTAGGAGGATTACCAGCCTCAAACAGTTGCCATATGCAGACCGTCTCAAAAAACTCCAGATCTACTCCGTTGCATATCGCCTACTCAGAGGTGACCTCTGCCTAACATACAAAGCCATGTCTAACCCAGATCTGATGGACATGCTGCACTTAAAGAAATCCCAATCCTTCCGAGCCACATGCTACAGGGACCTAAACCTTGTCACCACAATAAACAGAACATGCTGGAGGGATAGATTCTTGTCCCAGAGACTCCCCATGCTCTGGAACAGGCTACCCATTCATGTCAAGCAGAGCTCCTCATTAGCCCTTTTTAAGAGAAATCTTGATGACTGTATGGGGAACAGGAAATTCACCTCAGGGATCACTGCTGTGGCTCTGCTTGACATGGAGTACAGGAAAATAATTTTCTTGGGTGGCGAAAGCCAGGCAACCTCATTTGGCTAGCTTTATATAGGTCCTAGGGCCAATAGCCTAGTAAATACCTATGAACCTATGGAATGGGACAAATAACCCCGAGAATGTAAAGCCTTACATAAACAATTACCAAGATTTATTGTGAGTTGCTGCCACCCCCATCCAGAAAAGAAATATTAAACTGTCCAAATTTCCAAGCAAAAAGCCAGGTTGAAGTTAAACAAATCAAGACCCATCTCAGAAAGGTGTAACCAAGCAACCATAAAAAATGGGCTCCTCTTTACCCTACCCAAATGGTTCTCTTCAACACAAGATATGTCACTAAATATCATATCCTTCTTTCCACATCTCTACTACTATCACAGAATTATAAAGAATGACCTACTTCAGAAATGAATGTGAATATAGTACAATGCACTCTACTTGTTGATTATAATGTATATATGCAGGTTTTCTATATAACAAATCTGAAGTACTCTGGTATTGCTTACATTTCTGCCTTTTGTCTTGTGAATTATTTTGTATTTCACCTGGGCAGATCCTGAAATTGGTCAGTATTGATCAGTGCACTACCCTGGTAAACAAATACAAATGAATACATGCATACATACATACATACATACATACATACATACATAAATTGTAGTGGTGGGAAAGTCTTTGTAGACTAATGAACCAATACAGGGAACAGAGTAAAGGGATTGCAGATCTGGGCAAAATCATTTGCTGATCAAGTCCCAATAGGTTGATCTTTGATCCAGGAATCTAAAGTAATGTGACATTCTCCACAACTGAAAGGTGGGATGATTTCAAACCCCCAAGGAGTTAGTAGCTAAAACAAAAAACCTCAATCTATAAATAAGTGAAAACAGTCTCCCAAAGTGCATAAATATGATAATCAGGTGAAAATGCATGGATACCTTCTAAAACAGATTTTAACAACAGTATACGAGTAGAGCATTGCAAACTGGATCACATGCCTTAAATCCTAGTCCAACCTTTTAACAATATGGCCACTAGCCAATGCTTTGCCAAATCTTAAAGACCATAATCTCTACCAAACAAACTGAGTGCTGTTAAGTGTACCCTAACAGTACTAAGGACTTCATCTTTCACCCAATGGGATGCTAAATAGTACACTTAAAGGTTAACTGATCACATTCTCTCTTCCTTTGGAAGATTATATAAAAACAGTTGTAAGATCTAATGTCTGCCCTGTAAGATCTCCTATCATTGGGATCCCATGAATTCCAGCTGAGAAGCTCAGCTAGCTACCTTTCTTTAATCATATGCAATTTGACTAGAATGTGTGAGGACAATGTTGCTGCCTCAAGGGACAACTGTCAAAATTTGCATACCTGCAGGTGAGAAAGATTATCAGCAAGCACATTAGAAATACCTCAAATGTGTTTAGCAGAGACAGATAAGCTAATATTTTAGCTATGTAGTACTATCTGCCTTAGAAGTCATAACTTTTTGTTCAAAACCTGCACCATAGCTATGTTGTCAGACCAAAAAAAATCATGTTCTTGTTCTACAAATCATTCAGCCACATAAAGACTACAACTGAGATGGACATGAATTCCAGACATTTTATATTCTTTCTCCTTTCAGGGAACCATGTTGTAGGTCAATGAGATGAAAACCATTACTTTTTAAAATATGTTCCCATTCCAAGTACCCCAACTTCATCAGTGAACAATTGCAGAGTATCATGCTCCACCCAAAAACATATGACACTGAAGTTGACCAAAAAAATGTGGACCACAATCGGAGGTCTGATTTCACTTTTCTAGTTACCTTAACCTTGTGGTGCTTGTTGTGTTTACCTCAAAGCAAATTAGTTAATGATCTGGAAAAAGTTCTACAGGGAGCCACTGCCCTATAAGTGAAATTTAAAAGGCCACCCAGTTCCATCATCTTTCTCACTTTGACTTGTTTGGTTGACAAAAATGTTTTGATATGAAAACTTCCACTTATTTCAACTTGCAATGTCAATGAAGCATAACAGACATATACCTCAAGGCCTAAAATTATGAAGTCTTTGAAGGGCCTTATTTCATCTGTTGAGCTAAAGGCACCCCGATCTGATGACATAGAACCTAAAATGATATGAGACCTTCCCTTGTCCTCTGCTCCTCTTTGCCTTCAATCAAAAAATCATTCAAGTAGTGGACTGCACATTGCCCATTGGACCTCTGCTTCCAACACCTTTGCAAGGCTGTACTAAATTTCCCAAAAGTGTCAAATGTCACTGCACCACCCATAAATGTGGCCATGCCAAAGTTGTAAAAATCCTTAAAATACATACCAAGCAGATGCAAATCTTGTAAGAAACTAGAAAACCAGAATGTTGATTCCACACCCAATTTAGCCAAACGGAGATTTTTAAACGGTCAAATGCTATATATGGCATTATCTAATAAAGGATATTTAACTGTAACATATTGCTTCATGATACCATTATTGACTGATGACCCATCTGGATAAAAAAGATGGTGAATTAAGTGAAATTCACCTTCTGTCCTTTTTGGTATAAAGCCTAGCAAAAATACTACAAAAAATACAAATGGAGGAAAATAAGAGGGACCTGCAATTCTACCTTTAGCAATCTCCTTTTCAAAAACCCATTAGAATTGCCTATCTTCCTTTTACAGAATTAAAATTGTTGCATACTGCAACACTGTTGGATGGCTTAAATTTAATGGGAAGTTGATGTGTAACCTTGCACTAATTCCACCTTGACTTGGTGATTAAGATTGTTTTTTAAGCAATCATCCAAAACATCAGATTTAATGAGGGAGTGGTGCACAAGCCCACAAGAAACCCTCAAAGGAATTGCCTCTCTCAGTACCTAAAAAAAGGGAATTGCCTGTTTCTACTAACAAATCTGTTTTCTCCTGAAACAGTAATGAACAAACATGTGCAAATCTACTTGAAGACCATGCACAGTTACCACTGTTAAACATTCAACAAGCCTTTAATTTATAACCTCCTTGATGTTCATCGCTATGGAAAAGTATTGTTGACTTATCAGTCATAACCAATCTGGCAAGCCATTTATCCTGTCTGAGATACTTGTTAACTGCCTTAAGCTTTCTAAATGTTTGATCATACCATAACAGGGATGGCATACCTCTCAAACAGTGGGATCTCATAACAATAATACTTCAGTAACGGTAAAACTTGGGAAGGCCTCTCTCAATAAGAATGGCCATAAAGTGTATGAAACTAAAGACCCAATTATCCCAAGATTTTCCCTTAAAATTATTGGGTTGTCACTTACTTAATGCTGGCAATACACTAGTCCTTTTCTCTTGGTCCATAAGAATCCACAAGATGTTGTATACTAGCTGGGTCAATCAGATCAAAAATGTCAACATTGTCCCTTCTCCAAATTTCATCTTTAAGGAAATGAGGAACATGGGCAATGATTGACAACCCCTACTGGGCAGCACAGGAAGCCTGTGACAATGAACCTTGCTCATTCATAAAACTACCTAATGAACCTAATGGAATTCTATTTGACTGTTCCCCAGCCAATAGCTGTTTGGGAAATAAAATACTACTAGGTTCAAATCCAGCTAAGTTTTTTGCCACCTGACTCTGGGGTTAATTCTGTTGCAGAGGGCAGACCCTTACCTAAAACCAGTTCACACAACATGGATCTTCCCTCCTGATTAAGTACATCAAGAAAGCTCTGTAGATATTCATTTACTTGTTGGTTGTGCCTCGTCCTAAACACTGATGACTCGGTTGAGCCTCATTATGTGAGAAGGTGAAATTTTATGTCTTTTCTTTGACTGGGGTTGTAGGATCCTTCCTAGTCTTCAAGCCTTGCTCTTTTCAAAGAAGTCCCCCATTCTTGGCTTGCTACATCTGATGTCGACTGACTACCTCTCTTCAAAGAACCCTCTGGTGAATCTACAGGTTGCTCAACAGTGACAGATGACAAATCTTCAAACAAAACATTAGCCTGCTTGGGAATCCTTAATCACCTGTCCCAGATTACTAGCAATGGCAACATTCTTCTAAAAAAGAAAATATAAAATTATATTCATTAAAATGTATGGAGAAGAAACAGAGGTTTGAATATAGAACTTAACTCACCAAATGTAAATACATGGTTACTTACACCAAAACAGAACTACCTAAATAATCATTAAAAACTAATGGCAATGTTAAGATCTCTATAATGCCCTAATAATTAAGTATAACATTAAAATCCCAATGATGCATGTATACTATATTAATTAATATGTGTATATATAATGTAAAACAGCGTAAGCCTCATAAATAAGGGAATGCAAATAAGCCACATATTCACCTCCTCAATTATGCCTTTTTAATCAAAATAAGGCTAGAAACAAATGGAATGTAACCTAACCTTATAGACTTCTAAACATTGTGCAATTTGTAAGACAATAACCACATTCCATACACAGAATACTGCCTGGTAATACAAAATAGGACATCTCTCATTTTTAACTCATTATGAGGAAAGTACAGTTCTGTAAAATCTTACCATAATGGTAGATGTCCTTGCCTTCACTGCTGAAGTATTCATAACCTTTGGGATTCCCTGCTGTGGAAGCCTGTCATTCGGCCAGTAAACTAAAGACTTCCTGTTACATTTAAAAGTTATGCCTGAACATCACTCAAATGCTCCTAGCATACTATAAGGCATAAAGGTGACGTTCAGGCTTACCATAAACAAAACTTCTTTGCCACCAGTCTGAATGTGTTTTTTCCACTGTCAGTCTGTTTACCTGTTTCTGTCTTGCCAGCTGAATGCATTTTCATTCTCCAGTGATTACCTATGCCTGTTTGCTGGGTAGATAAGAGCCCCATTGCTTTTTTTTTTGTGCTCCTTGGGGATAATGTCATCCAGGAAGGGTAAATGCCAGTGTGGGTGACAGATTCCCCATAAAGACTGCCAAGATGTGTCTTTTTTGTCTAGGAGTGTCTCATGACCATACGTCTTGTTCTATTTGCCAGGCGTTCATTCCAAAAACCCTTCACAGTAGACTTTCTTCCCTTTCTTTGTATATTGAGAACCAGCATCTTAAGCTTCTTGCTAAAAATACAATGGATGGAATCTCCCTCCCTGATGGTCAGCCATTAGGGGAAAAGAAGGTGAAAAAGGAGCTGCTGGAATTTTCTGCTGTCCAGCCTCTGCCAGGTGTTTCACCTGAGGTTGTTATAAGCCTGGAGGCTTGCAAGGCTTGTTGTCAGACTCCTCTACCTCGACCATGTTCGAGGCCAGTGAGGTTCCAACTGGCAGCACATCCGATGAGGCTTGTTTGAGACATTTAGGGGGAACCACGGTAGATTTTTTTCCAAGGGGCTTCGGGGAGTTCCCCAGATTTTAGTTCAGGAAGAAGTTTCTGCTACAGTTCTCTACTGCCATCCTGGGTCTGAGTCTTCCCAATTATTTGGAGGGGGTGTTCCCTTAAAAAATAAACAAAAACTTAAACATGTTTCTTCTGCTCCTTGATATCCTCAATGTGAATGGTAGCCTTTCACTCAGGGGCTATTTACTGTTTTAATATCTTTAAAGCCTCCTCAGGGGGTTTCAGTTCCTGCTCCTCCTTGTACTCTACTCCCCATAAAAGGCCTAGAAAACAGGATCCTTCTGAGGATGAGTCAGATTCTGAGGATGAATCCCTGACGTATTCTACTCAGAGTCTTTCTCCTTTGGACTATGGGTCAGAGGAAGAGGGATCTATTAGTCCCGATGTTCCTTGCTCCTTTTGAGGAATTTACTTGTGGGGATATACTCTTTAGGATGATGGTTTTTTTAAGTGGGATTGTGCTCAGGTCCCTGATATTCATAGGAGATACTATGAATTGCTACAGTTGGAGTCTCCTAAACCTGTGGCTATTCCTCCTGTTCTGGATGCTTTGTTGGATGTTTTTTCCAATGGCTTTCATGCTCCTGTTTCTTTAACCTTGGCTCCCAGGAAGCCTAATAGGCTTTATAGGATGCCTGAGGATTGTTAATTTTTGTATAAATGTCCTGCTGCTGACATTTATGTTGTCTCTGTAGCCTCTGATAAGCCATCTTAATTACTTCCTTCACCCAAGTTATTGCCGTCTGACAAAGATTGCAGAACTATGGACTGACTGGGTAAAAAGGTTTACACTTCTGCTACCCTAGGTTTTAGGGCTATTAATTATCAGATTCATATGTCTAGGTATGTGTTGGCTGAGTCTATATTGAATGTTTGAAGATTCAAAATTTCGAGTGTTATATGGTTGACACCATATGATTGAGTTTTTGAATGTTCGAACATTGTAACGGAGATCTCTGTACTTCGTGGAATGGGAAGATTTCCCTTTTCTGCACTGTAGTGTGATCTCTGGGTTGGTATATTTAAAGAGAAGGGGGTGCAGAGGGGCTTCCTCCCTCTGCTTAAAATGTTCAGGTAGGTGCTTTGTGTAGTTTATTTTTTTTTATTAGATATTCGAACTTTTGAAAGTTTGATCATATGATGTCAACCATATGACAGTCGAACTTTCAAAAGTTCGATTATCTAATATAGACCTGTGTTGGCTCTTCTTTCCCAAGTCTGTCAACTTATTTCTGATTTTCCTGAGTCTGAGGGCAAAACGTCTGTTCTTTCTTTGTTAGGGACATCCTCTCAAGTCATTCACCATTCTATTAAATGTAGTTATGATGCGGCAGAAGCCACTTATATGACAGTTGTTTTTGGTTCAGTTATGAGGAGATATTCTTGGCTTAGGCTCCAGCCTCTACCTGATGATATTAAAGCTAAGTTGATGGATGATTCCCTGGATTCTAAACTGTTGTTTGGAGAAGCTGCTGCTGGTTTAAGTTCCTTCAGGATAAGGGTAAGGCTTTACAGGAGCTTAAACATGTTACTGTCTCTCTTGTGCCTAAATTTCAGAGGAACTCTCCTGCTACGCCTGCCTTTGCTCGTAGACATTCTTGGTCATAGACATTCCCGCCCTTCTACTAAAGGCAAGAAGAGTGGCAAATGTGCTCCTCCTGCTAAGTCTACTCAGTTTTCAGGGTTTCTGAAGCCCTCATTTCCAGACAAACCAGATGCTCTATGTCTCCTGACAGCTACATTCTCCTTTCTCTTCACCTTTCTTTTTCTCTTCCTGCTTGGCTTCAGATCACTCAAGATTATTGGGCTCTGTTGATCATTCGTCAGGGGTACTTCATGGTGTGGAAATCCTGCCCTTCTTTTATGGGCATTCTTCAACCTCCTCAGGAACAGCTTCCCTTTTTCCCAGGGGTTCTTCAAAGTTGATTGACTCAGGGTACTATTCAAGAGGTTCCTGTATCCCAAAGGGGGAAAGGGCTCTACTCCAGGCTGTTTCTAGTACCAAGAAAAGAAGGTGCTTGGAGACCTATTCTAGACCTCTCTCATCTAAATACTTTTTTAAAAGTGCTTTCTTTTCAAATGTTGTCTCTTCAGATTCTGTTTCCTCTACTGCTCCCTCAGGCCTATATGGTGCCTCTAGATCTCAGGGATGCTTATCTCCATATTCCAATCCATCCTCTTTTCAGGAAGTTTTTATGCTTCTCTGTTTCTTCCTGGCATTTTTAGTTCTCTGCTTTGCCCTTTGGCCTTTTTACTGCCCAAAGGTGTTCACCAAATGCCTTGCACCTGTGATTGCTTTTTGCAGAATTCAAGGGATCCAAATATTTCCTTACTTAGACGATCTGCTGATTTAGGTGTCCTCTCCAGAGACTCATTTGCAAAATCTTCATTTCCATTCTTCATACTCTGGGGTTCACAATACATTTCACAAAGTCATCTCTGACTCCTTCTCAGTATCATGTTTTTCTGGGTTGCAGGATTCCAGTTGGTACCTATGATAGTACCCCTGCCCCCTCTGGAGGCTTTAACTCTCATTTCTTTCTTTCACTTTTTCTTCCTCTGGATTCCATTACAACCAGGGAATTTCTGAGAGCTCTGAGTTTCATGATATCCACCATTACAATACTCACTCTGACCAAACTTCACAAGAGAAAGTTTCAGTGGTTTCTGAAGTCAATGTGGTTTCAACATGCACATCCTCTAGACTTTGTAGTTCCTTTTCTTCCTTGTCTCAGACAGAAACTTCAGTGGTGGATTTGTCAGTTGTCTCTTCTAATCCCAGGAATCCCTTTTCATCTCCCTCTTCCCTCTCTGGAACTATTCAAAGATGCTTCAGACATGGGTTGGGGGCTTTTGACTCCCTAATATTATAGGGGTTGTGGTCACCTCAGCAGTGGAGGGAGCACATCAGCATCAAAGAGATGAGAGCTCTTCTGCTGGCCCTTCAGGCCTTCCATCTTCTTTTCTGTCCAGGACCCCTCAAGGTCTTCACAGACAATACCACAGTAGTGCAGTATATCAACAAACAGGTAGGAACAAGATCCTACCTTCTTTGCCAGTTGGTAAATCAGTGTGGTATTGTCTGTGAAGACCTTGAAAGTCCCTGGAGATGCAGGTAAACAGACCAACCGTGAAAAAAAATGCATTCGGACTGGCGGCAAAGACATTCTGGTTATGGTAAGCCTGAATGTCACCTCTATGCCCTATGGTACATAAGGAGGATTTGAGTGACATTCAGCTGTACCTTTTAAATACAACAAGAAGTCTTTGGTATACTGGCCAGATGACCTGCTTATATGGCAGGGAATGCTGAAGGTTAACAGCAGCAGTGAATGTAAGGACATCATTCACATATTGACTCTAAAAGAACCCTGTTCCACCTAGATTCACCCTGAAAAAGATTGACTCTCTCTCTCACATACACACACACACACACACACACACACACACACACACACACACACACACACACACACACACACATACCGATAAGAATGTTTTTTGTATAGTATCCCTGGTAAATAATACTGAATCAAATTAAACCATGGAAAATTGTAGATATAAAGTAATGTGTTTACCCATCCTGTGTTCCTCCTGTTTGAAATTATAAGCAAGCTTTTAGCAATTTTTTCACATTTTGCCCATTTAGTCCACAATAAGGTATCAAGTGATCTGCATTTGTAGAAGATAGAATGAGAACTATGCATGCTAACACAAGATATGGATCAGAAACGTTTTATATTTATTTAGTTAGGTATTTGTTTATTTTTTAAATAAAACATGCTATAAATTATGGCAAATAAAGTCACAACCATTTTATTTCAAATGTTATGTTAGTTCACATTTTTTTCTATCAAACTTCTCAATACTGCAGATTCTGCTTTTATAATATACCCTAACTGTCCTAGGGTAAAACTAACCCACATGGGAACTGAGCCAATAACAAACTGAACTATGGGTAAACACTTGATCATTACATTAAATAAGCAATCTAATTATTATGTTGCCTAGCAAATAGACATATAAAATGTGAGATATGAGAATGAATCTGATAAACAATGCTCAGATTAAAATGTCTCTTTTTGATTTTTAAAATATCTACAAAAAGAAGCAACCATTTAAAGGCAAAGTTTTTTTCCACCATGTGATATGTTATATATTTATTTGCCCAAACTACTAAACTAAAACATACTGGAAGCAAACCTTAGTACTAACCTAAGCAATGTTAACTAATAGTTCCTGTCACAGTGCAAGGTGGGAAATGAGCCAAGCACAGTTACTCAAATGATTCCCACTCAGTATAACAACAAATAGGAGGCTGTTGTGTGGAGCGACATGGAAGTGCCTCTCACATTGCCTGCCTCTCTTAACTAAACATTTGTTTAAATAAAAAACATGACAATCTGATCCCTTTTGGCTCAAAAAGCCTCCACGAACAGTTAACAACTGTCAGATTGGTGTAACTAAAATGTCTTCTCTAAACCTTCCCTAACCTAAGAATAATTCAGAAAATAAAACCAAGCCCTATTTTGCAATAAAGGGATTAACTGTCAACTGTAAATACAACTACCAGCTTGAACAACATATAAATACCCTCAAATAGAGATGATAGCTAAAACAGAACCCCATAAAGAACCTGCTATGGAACCCACTATGGAATTCACTATGGAACCAATTAAGGAAACCCCTATGGAATATGAAATTTAAACAAAAGGTAAGACTTATAACAGAAATACTCTCTATCTCTTTTTTTTAATAAGAAATTATGTCACCTTTACCTGGTCAGTGGTGAGCAGCTGGTCTGAAAATTTAAGTTCCCATGTTGAAATGATGGAAGGAGTCCAAAAGCCAACACTATAATAATGCTGTGCATCTCAAGGCTGACCATTTCAGCTATGATGTAGTGAAGAAAACTGTTTGCAGCACAAATCACATAAATAAGGAGATGTACATAAACCACATATTCAAATATAGTAAATGTAACTATTTTTAGGTATTAGCTACATATTATAACAGAGAGCCCAGTTTATGTGTGCATAGAATTCTATGGGGTGGGAGGTTGGCCTAATCGTTAAGGTGTTTGCCTTACAAACACAAAGTGCAGGGTTTGAGTCTCACAAGGGATAATTGGCTAGGCTTAAAATAGCTCACAAGGGCAGTTAGCCTAGTACTAATCAATGAAACTATGAACACTGAATATTCCTCAGTAAAATGTGCCATGAAGGAGTAGTTATTTGTCTATGTCATCCATATATATATATATCTATGAACCTATGAGCACTGAATATTCCTCAGTAAAATGTGCCATGCAGGAGTAGTTATTTGTCTATGTTATCCATATAAAAGAAAAGTTATGTAGTGCATGGAGCATGGTGATGACACTTTGATATTATGAAAAAGACAATCCAGTTAAGCACTTCTATAACACAAGACCCAATCATAACAATTGTTAAGCACTTTCTGTTTCAGTTGTTAAGATCGGGTATTATGCTAGGCAGTTAAATCTGCCAGAACCGGCCAGAAAATGACAGGGGTAGAATTCAAAACAGATTTTTTTATGTGCACTGTTTTTGCCAGTAATGTGTCCCAGACTTTCTGTAACATCCGGGAATATATTACATTTCTGACAATGCTAGCCAAGTGCTTTATGGCTTACAAAACTGTCAAAACTATTAACACTTTATTTTTTGTAACTAGTAGTACATGGAGTGGATAAAGCTCATGCACTACAAAGAGTTATGATCAGATCTCCAGTCATAACCCTTCACCTCTTGTCATCCATTTTTATGATCATCAACCCAATCATAATCCTATATTTTTAAATCCAGAAAAAGAAGTGAATTCTGCTAAAGAACGCTCAGCAGAACAAAAAACAATGTAGATATTGGAAGAGTGTTGCACCACAGGTATTAGTATTTCATCTGAGTATTCAAAACTTGCTAAACAACCAAAATGGCAGAAAGACAGCTTCAAAACAACAGCTTCAATAACAGGCTTTTACCATGTTGAGTCCACAATATATGAAATATAGAGCTTTGCTGTAGTAAAAGTCAAGTGGCGTTGTAATTCCACAGCTTTAAAACATGTGGATGTCATAAAAACAGAAAAACGAACATAAAAGTGAAGAACCCTTCTGATGTAAACAATGGACAAGCACTTTCAGCTTTTTCAAGCCTTCTTCAGATCTGAAGATGTTCGTTTTTTTCTGTTTTTATGACATCCACATGTTTTAAAGCTGTGGAATTACTACGCCACTTGACTTTTACAACAGCAAAGCTCTATATTTCATATATTGTGGACTCAACATGGTAAAACCTGTTATTGAAGCTATTGTTTTAAAGCTGTCTTTCTGCCATTTTGGTTGTTTAGCAAGTTTTGAATACTCAGATGAAATACTAATACCTGTGGTGCAACGCTCTTCCAATATTTACAATCCTATATTTTTAAGAGAATGCTGTGATGCAACAGGGAACACATGACAGATAAAAAAACACTGCATGGTACTTAGGCAATTCATAATTAAGTAATGTTAGTGATGCTGATAAAAAAGGCATTTAGAAAGACACAACCACATAGGTAACTCTTGGTACTGGACTGCTACATTAAAGTCTTCTAAATTAAAAGCGGAAAAGTAACAACTTTTAATTTTTTGTAAATTTTTTCTTGAAATAGTTAACTTTGCAATTTCAGAAATAGAATTTCATTCCTGGGCACATGCACAGAATTCTATTTTTTTTTTTAAAGACAAAAACATCAGATGACTCAGGTAGGCTATTTTTATAACAGCAAGCCTTTGCATATATATATATATATATATATATATATATATATATATATATATATATATATATATATATATATATATACCTTCCAAAGAAAACAAAGAGATTGCACCTTAGGGTTGGGAACAACATATTATTGGGAAACATCTGGGCTGCTAAATGAAACAACAAAAAGCCTTTCTCTTTGGTTCAGTCTGCCTCAGGAAGCTAGTGTGTGAAGCAGCGTGAATGTAAACTGACAGTGAAAACACCTGCAGACAGGAGAAGGGACTCTGTAAGCACAGGCACAGTATATATATATACATATATATATATATATATATATATATATATATATATATATATATATATGTGTATAAAAGTTTGAGCGTTTGAAGGGAAATCTCCATAAGCAGAGGTTTCCATTTTGTTCAATGGGGTGCGATCTCGGAGTTGGTATATTTATGTAGCAGGGATGTGGGGGTTTATTTTGTTTTCCATTGTTTTTTTTTTTTTTTTTTTATCCGTAGTCAAAGTTTTGTAACATTGAATATAATTCGAACATTACGTGTTCGAAGTTATAAGACTTTGACTATGTGATATAGACCATATATATATATATATATATATATATATATATATATATATATATATATATATATATATATATTGTTTTTTAATAAATAGCACACAGAACAGTCGTGTGTGAATGTTTAATGATGCAGTTAATACTGTTTGTGTGTGTGTGTGTGTGTGTGTGTGTGTGTGTGTGTGTGTGTGTGTGTGTGTGTGTGTGTATGTATTTAGTCATTCCTTTGATCACCATCAGACTTTTGAGGTGCACAGATATACGCAGTCAATAATGAGGCTGTAATTTATGGGCATGGAAACAGTCTATAAATAAAAGTCAGGAGACATTGTAATGAAGGGGATCATTTTTTTAGTTATGCAAACTGGCAGAGACAACTTTGCCATCAAAGGAAACAAAGATGCTTTAGAGTAGAGTTATAAGTCTTGTTGGGCATGGTTTATGTCGGGACTATGAAAATGTGAAAATTATGTAATATAAAACTACATAAAAGGCAAAAACAGAAACTGAGCTGAGAATCTGAAAAACTCCAAATTAATAATAAAAGCATGAATTTTAGAGTACACACCGGAGAGGAGAGTAATGTAATGTGTTTTCAATATATGAAGCTATGACTCTGTGTGAAAGTAACTTGAAGTAACATTTGAGTAAAATGTTACTTATTCTGGGTATCACGTAAAATCAAAGAGTCAAAAAGTGCTAGTGCTTAGGTGTACTTATCAATACAAAATTTTATTTATTTATTTGACCTCTGTTGACTGAGAAAGTCCGACTGAGCCAGAGCCCTTTTTCAGTGGAGGCCCGAGGAGAAAAGCTCCAGAAGAATATGTACATAGTTTTAAAAAGTAACAATTTATGTACATTCATACTTTGCAAAAGCAACACTTTATGAGCACAGTACAGATAAAATAAGGTGAGGTATACTCTAGGTTATCAAGTACAAAAATAAAACTAATGCTGTTAATAACATAGGCTGCTGAAAGCAATGGACTAAATATTTATGAGACATTACTATATATACAATGAGGGAGGAGATGGTAGAGAAAGTGCATCTCAGAGTCTGGGAAAAATAGTATTGTGAATGACCCCACTATATTAGGTCATTATCTTGTCAAAAGCTTGCTATTATGAAAGGAATTCATAGTTTGACTGGTGAGTTAATTTGTCAGTCAGAAAAGGTTCAGCTTCATAATTTAAAGAGTTTGAAGATATATTTACTGGCATGGGAAGTTCAACAGCAAATTGTGGGTCTATCTTGATTTGTAGTTGTACAATGTACCTTGACCAAGTTATCAACAAACAATTATGCTGACATACATTGCATATTCTTAGAATATATTAATACAAATGAACTTATGTTTTTGTAACTAGAGGAGCCACCCTGCATATGCATTAATGCTAACATTACAATACCTCGGAGTAAAGGAAGTAACTGTCATTCTCATTTTTCTAAGTTTAAACAGTCTCTGAGGTAGTTTAAGAAGATACAGTAGTTGACCACATCAGTGGAGTGCAATCCCCTAACCTCACCAAATATATTTCTTGAGACACCAGACTGTGAGTTGGGATGGTGCAGTTGGGAAACTAGGTAATAAGTGTTTGGAAATAAAAGTAATTAAAATATCATCATGTTCAGACAGATTCTACAATGAAGCCTATAGGGTACACTCCAATGAAAGGTCCAGTACCTTTATAGTACAGAACTGCAAAAGACAAAACATGCATAGAAAAATGGGTGTGAGTCAAAAGAAAATCTATATTATTAAGTGTATAATTAGCATGGTTATGCAGGGAAGGTAGGTAAAAGTTATGTTTGTATAGTTACAGAGTAAAGTTATAAAAACATTGCCTGCTTTGTAGAATTGCAGAAGGATTATCTGTTATGCCAGAAGCAAAGTATTTTTCTGTGCTTAGTACAAATCAAGGATTTTTTCTAATTTCTTTTTGCTACATTGTCTGCTGGCCATAAAGCCTTTTCTGATCGGATATCAGCCCATTCCTTTTTCCACGCCAGTTGTTGTGCCAAAGCTAAAATATATACCCATCCAAAGCTGCTGTCATGCAGGGCGTCGTGGAACCTGTTTGTGCCTTTACTACCATCTAGTCAAGGAGGACATATGTGTTAGACTCTGTCTTCTCTCCTATGCAGAGGGATAGGTGACCTGCTTCACCGTGGGCACCACACTGCCTTTCCCTATAGGAGTTCATGCTCCTGTATACTCAATAGGAGGCTTACAGCTGAAGCCAATTGATAGTTGAATGCCTATCCCCAGGACTGCTGTATCACTACTCAACCTCCAAAGGACAATGCCACTGTACAGGACCAAACTACCCCTTTCTCCACTACATCTGTATGCTTAGCCTCCCATGTCAGCTGAAATAGATTACTGAGATGCTAACTGAATCTGATTGACTTAAGTTGGAAAATAGGGATTTGTCGCTATATGCAGAGGAGTTGATATCCAACTCAGAGATTTAAATAAATAAAGGTTGATGATGATGTTCCATGCCATACACTTTTAACTTTATTTTTAAATGGCACAGATTTATAAAACTTCAGTTTGGTGTTTTGTTAGAAGATGTGGTGTTTCAGAAAGCTATTGTACAGGAAATCAAGGGGCTTGTTGATGTTTTTTATCACAGTCAAATATAAGATGGCATGGTACCAAGCCAGGAAACAAAAAGGTATGAGACTGAATGAGTTACTGCAAGCCTGACATAAGATACTCTCAAACTGATCAACAGTAGATATAAGGTCATAGTACAGAGCTGAGATACATTAGCCATGTCTCGTCAGAAGAGGGCTTGAAATGAGCTAGTAAGAATGTAAATACCATGGTGTGAACTGAGGATAAGTGAACTTTTATGAAATTTCTTGGAATGATGCAGTATCTCTCAGGGTATATTCTGAACATACCGGATATGAGATTACAGTTAGCAAAGTTATTACAACACAAAGTAGAATACCACTGGGGCAGAGAGCAGAAAAATGAGCTTTGAAATACTTAAACAGTTAATAAATATGGTATGGACACTTGTGTATGTTGATGCTAGTCATTTCCACTGCTAGGAGATGCATCAGAATGGTATTGGTATAGTGATTCTGAAACCCAAGTGATCAAACAAAGCTAGTCGTGGGTAAATCCAGCATTACCCACACCCAGGCATGAGTTATTGCTATTATACAATTACATTATTTAAGAAAGAAATTACTTTTCTTAAATAATGTCTTTTTATAATGGCATTGTGTTGTTCTTCCATGTTGTTTCCAGATTCTTCCGCTTTGATGATGTACTGTGCAAATGTATGGGACTTACATTCCCATGCTCACATACTACATCAGTGCTTTAGAAAGCAAGCAATGGAGAAAGGAAGATCTCCATTGCTATTTTTTGAAAAAGAAAAAAAAAAGTAACCTTCAGACTGTTTACAGGTGCGAGAGAGACAGTAGAAAATACAAAGAAAATCAGGTATGTTTCTTTAGTTTTGCAGAATGTAACTGATTTTCCTTGTATTTTTTTTGCCCTTGTGCATACCTCAAAACCTCTTATTTCAAGAAATGCAGACAAAGTCATAAATAAAGGAGGGTACCAATTGTTAATGTCTTAAAAAACTTAGAAAGTTGCGAGAGTAATTGTGCATTGTCTGAAGGCAAGAAAGTCTGAAACTGAAATGTGTATCAGTATTTAGTGACTTTGTTCCTCAGTGATTCATCAGAAAACCACAAATTTTATGAGGAACAAAGTCATTAAATAATGACATACTTTTCAGTTTCAGACTTTCTTTCCTTCAGACTAATGCCTGTCAACCATACACCAATACAAAAAAAAGTCTAGCTACTCAATGGTACTTTAATGACTGAACCTTTTTCTACTGGAATATGCTCACTTTACAACAGAAGACATAATGGTTGGGCTGGTTGGGTTGTCCAATCAGCATGCTCATTTTTCAATGGCGAGTCATTGTATAATAGAGAATATATGCACATATAGAAAAGAGGGAACTTTTCACTATACTGTAGACAATTCATCAAGAGGGAGGTATTCAATGTTTTGTCATTGAATCTCCTGATGGTCAAGTGGCAACCTATACAGTTAGAGCACTCTATTAAGGATGGATGTAAACACTGTTATATATAGAGTTGCAATTCTTCATCTTTCTCTGTGACAGTGCAATCTCAGAGTTGGTATATTTTCATATATATATATATATATATATATATATATATATATATATATATATTTATATTTATTTTTTTAATATATATATATATATATGGGTCCATATGACTACATCGACAAGTCATAACATCGACATTCAGTACACCGACACGAAATCACCGACAGATTAAATAACTGAAATCCCACTTCACCGACATTCACAAGTTCGACAACCCGACAGTGGAAAGACCGACAAGGGTAATGTGTGATCGCGACCCGGTAAGTGTGCGACAGTGACGGAGGTAAGAGTGGTCAGGTAAGTGAGTTAGGGTGCAGGTAGGTGAAGTGTGTGTTAGTGTCGGAGCTTGGGCTAGGGGTGGGTAAGTGAGTTAGGGTTAGGGTGCAGGTAGGTGAAGTGTGTTAGTGTCGGAGCTTGGGCTAGGGGTGGGTAAGTGAGTTAGGGTTAGGGTGCAGGTAGGTGAAGTGTGCGTTAGTGTCGGAGCTTGGGCTAGGGGTGGGTAAGTGAGTTAGGGTTAGGGTGCAGGTAGGTGAAGTGTGCGATAGTGTCAGACCTTAGGGTTAGGGTTTGGGTCAGGGCTAGTGTGTATGCTATGTAGTGTAGTGTGTTGAAGTAGACCCGGTTTAATACGTGTAGGTGTTTTGTGCAGTGGTTAGGGGCATTTACTTAGTGACTGTTTCGCTGTCGAACTTGTGAATGTCGGTGTAGTGGGATTTTGGTATTATTTAATCTGTCGGTGATTTCGTGTCGGTGTACTGAATGTCGATATTATGACTTGTCGATGTAGTGATATGGACCCATAGATATAGATATATCTATATATGTGTGTGTGTGTATATATATATATATATATATATATATATATATATATATGTGTGTGTGTGTGTATATATATATATATATATATATATATATATATATATATATATATATGTGTATATATAAATATATATATATATATATATATATATATATATATATATATATATATATATATATATATGTATATATATATATATATATATATATATATATATATATATATATATATATATATATATATATATATATATATTTATATGTTGTTGTTGTTGTATCTTTCGGCTTTTCCCGGTTAGGGGTTGCCACAGCGGAACTCCGGTCCGCTAATGATTGGCAGTAGATTTTTACGTGCTGAGTTGCCAGCTCTGACGCACAACCTTCAACGAAGGTACGCCCATTCACGCATGTCACCACACAGAAGACGCTCTAGCTGAGAATCGAACAGGACAAAGTCTTACTGTGAGGCGACAACGCTACCGCAGCAATATATATATATATATATATATATATATATATATATATATATATATATATATATATATATATATATATATATATATATGGGTCTACTTCAAAGGATCCAAATTTCACAACATTGAACCTCTGATCAGTGAACATGAAGTGACTGAAGTTGTGAAATATCAAAATTGAAAAAAAAAACAAATCTAACAGGTGAAACATTTTTTCTCACATTTCTGCAGGGGAGACAAGCCGCCCTGCACCCCTCACACCCCTGCTACTTAAATATACCAATCTCGAGATCACACTACAGTGAAGAGAATGGTAAATTTCCCATACCTCACTGCATGATGATGTCCATTCGCAATGTTCGATGTTTCACAACATTGATCATCTCGTCTTCGATGATCAGAGGTTTGATGTAGTGAAATTTAGATCCTTGGAAGCAGACCCATATGTCATTATTATTATGTTTTACTTGCATTTGTTTATTGGGAATGTCTTACAAGGCTAGAAAAATCCTTTTCAGTGGAGACCCAGAGAGGAAAGCACCAGTAAAATGATATACAACAATGCAGAATACAAAACAAGTAACATTTTATATGTTCATTCAATGCACAGTTTATATTGTTAATATTGGAGAATCAGAAATAACTATCTATTTGCAGTAGGTAACATTTTATTTATAGCAGGGCTTTACAAGGAATCAGCAAACTGAGTAGACTCTGAATTACCATGATATGGAACATGATGCTAAACACTTCTTTAATTGGTGAATAATTGGTGATCTTTTATCCAGGAAGTGTTTCACACACACACACACACACACACACACACACATATACATATATATATATATATATATATATATATATATATATATATATATATGTATATTTATACATACACACACACACACACATGTATATATATATATATATATATATATATATATATATATATATATATATATATATATACAAGTAGTAGAGAATGAATAAAGGATGTACTTCATTTCAACACGTCCCAGTGGCTTGCATCTCAAATGCTCTTTATTACTTTATTAGTGAAGCAACTGCCTGATGTCCCAGGTGCTTGCTTCTGCACCATGCAGTGTAGGTAGAATTTGAGAGCCTGGAATCTGACAGCACATACAGTGGTTTCTTTATATGATACATTGCTTATGGAATACTTGGAGGTAAGGACTGCATAGCATATAACTTCACGTAAGTGATATTGATTGACATCAGAGTTCAACCATCTGTTAAATATAGTCAAGCCACAGCCTTCAGATATGAAGCAGACCCATGTACACTTACAGACAGACATTGCACATCCTACCTCATGTACCGTATATTTGATTGATTGTCAGCTGCTATTACCGAACACCTGAATGAGACAGGAAAAGACCATACTTGTTGACTGTGGTGATTTGGGTATAGTGTTTTGATTTCTGGTTTCTGGATTTACCCTTGCTGTGCCTAGATTCAGTGATGTTGGGCACAAAGTTAAACCTGCTGACTGGTATGTGTATTATATATATCATGCCTGTCAAAGATTCTTTGTCATCTGTATGGCAACTAGTATTTCAAGACTTTCTATTCTAAAACATATCAAGGAAGAGTTCATCTTTCCAACCCACTGCTATAGTTATGAGGCAAATGCTTTGACATGTAATACTCAGAAAGAGAGATGTATGGAAGGGTCTCATAAAATTGCTCTGTACCATTCCACAGACAAGTGCTAACATGCATCCCAGAAATGTCCCGCACCTTCCCATTTTCCTTCACAGTTTGTGCGAATGCATGCCAATAATGTCTAAGAGCCCTTATAGCTGGATCTGTGTACTAAATTGCTCTTACAAATTGATGTATGGATGTTCAGTCCAGTCTGCACTGATTACCACCAGCATGACAGATTAATATTTCCAACAGATACTCTTTAATCCTGAATGCTTTTTCTGGTGAAACTGTACTTTTTTTCTGTCACTGCAAACTGCAGTATACCGAGACCCAGATGTTTTGAGTAAAGGGCCATACAGTTACACTGTGACGTGAGTTTTCATGCTCTTGCTAGAAAACCTACATGTTGCTAGCATGTTGAAGCTGGAATAGACATTCAAGTGATAGCCCATATGACTGACTAGGGATGTGAGTATTTAGCTAAAAGTCTGTGGATCTTGAGCAGTTTGTACCCATGCAAATGAAGTAGTCCCAGTAGCAAAGAAGAAGTAATCTGTCTAGAATGTGTGCTATTTAAAGCAGACAGTTAATAGTGGTTAATGTCCTAAAAGAAAAAAAAAATGTGCTCAAGACTATAAATCTCCTTTGAGAACTTTACATTGAAAGGGCATGAAATGCAGAGCCATAATTAGGTTAAACCTCCCCACTCTGACTTTACCATCCCCTGAACTCTAAGGCACCCTATTGCCCTGCCCTAATCATGCCTCTGATGTGATGTATTTTACAGGTCAGGCATACTAATGCACACTGAACAAGAGCTGAGAGACTATTTTGTGTGCATTGTGGATTAGCACAACAGTGCAAGAGAAGAGATGATTTCTTATACATTACCTGAATAATTCTTATATACTACCTGAAGACTATGTAATAAACTTGGGACACATTTGTTTCATTTCAGGGACTGTACAAATGTGGTATCTCTTGACTATTTCTGGAAGCTGTTGTAAGTCATGCAGTTAAGATACACAACAGATTGTGGTGTTATTAATGTACTCAGAGCTGTGTTTTTGAGACAAGAAGTATCCTGTGTAGTTTTCACAGTGAATGGTCCATAAAATGCAAGTATGGAACTGAAGAGATTTTCAGAGTTATGGCAACTTCAGTATATGACCATTAGTCTGAACTACCCACAGTCCAATGTTCACTAATAGAACAGTTTAAACAGGGAAAGAAACTCACAAAGAAAGTTTACAGCACTAATAAAGACTGTTATGTAGTTCACATGTGGTTTCAAGGGAAAAGAAGAATATTCCTTTTCAATGTATGTATCAGTTACCACCTCAACTGTTTGTGTGTCTTATATTAAAGAGAAGATCACTTAAGTCTGCTTTCTGACTTCAACATGACAATGTGATTTCAATATAAAAGAGTCTGAAAGCAAGCCAGTATATACAGCATTCTTATTTTCATAAAGTAAAAGTTAGAATGAGTTACACTGACCGTGCAAAATAAATTCTACAGTAAAGTAGTAGGCAGCAGCCTTTATAAAGAAATGTGACCAATGGTGGTAATTTCTTGCACACAGTGATAACAGAAAGCTGCTGTGACAAAAATGGAGACATTAATTCAAAACAAATCTATCGTAAAGAGGCAATGATAAACACAAGTTATGTTTGAGAATCCAAGAGGTTTGTGGAAAAGTGTCTAGAAAGATATTTGAGAAGGTGTCTGTAAAGTCATTTCCACAAGCAGGAGTAGAAAAGAAGAATTCATTTGAATTAAGAACTTCCTGTTAAATTGTATGATGCCCCATTAGTGTTACTGGTCCTTTTATGCTAGCATTTGAAATACAGATTGCAAGCACTCCCAGATATTGAAATTATGATACCTTACTGAGAAAGCAGTAACATGAAACTGAAATCACTTCCAGTAGGAGTGATTTAGTAATAATTTGTCCAGAAAAAACAGCAAACGCCAAAAAATCCAAAGTTATAGACTACTTTACTAAAAGTTTAGAACTTTAATCTTTTAATGATTAAGATGTCTTCATAATTAAAAACTGCTGACATCTAAATCTTATATAACAAGTCAATAAGCATGTGACTAAAAAAATCAGCCATGGTCAAGCAGCCATCTAAACTATATGCAAACAAAACATACTTTATATGTAACATTAAAAATGTATTCTTTGGTATTGATCACGTAGAAATGAACATATGAGGTGGAGATCCTGACAATGCCTTAAAAAAGGAATTCAACTGGCAAATAATTTTAAAAGGTAACAATGCACCAGGCTTAATAAAACATTTAAACATAAAATGTGTATGAAAAGCTCATCCTCTAAGATAAATATACATACTGTATATCAAAATATATTGCAGAGGGAACACATTTTAACATGTAGTTTTTAACTTTTTTCACTTTGCTTTGGATTTGCGGTGTTGCCTATTTTTTAAAGCTGAAAGATACTCAGGCAGCTGCAAAGACAGAAATGTTCTTAACTATATTTTGAAAGAAAATGTGCTGATAACACAGTTATTTATTTGTGTTTGAAATGGGTAGAGGAGTGCTCCATGTAGGCCTTTTTCAGACTTGATCCAGGAGCACAAGTTGGTTAAATGACTTGCGTAGTGTCATACAGTAGCCAAGTGGAGAATGAGTTAATCAGACTTTGGGCTACAAAAATCAGCTCATTAGTTGCGCATAGCTTTAACCATCTGCACTAACTGACAGATTATTGGCTTGTCTTATCATAGTAATAATGCATTTCAACTCTGTATCTTAAGCATTGAAAGAAAGAAAGAAAGAAAGAAAGAAAGAAAAAGAAATATGAATGTTGAAACAACGCCTTTGTAAAAATCATGAACTGCAATGAAATATTATTCAGTAACACCAATGATATACAGCTTACAACAATGTTACACAGTGGTACCATACCTAGTAACAGGCCACATTAAGCCTAAAACATTTGCTCTCATGTAATTAACACCATACTCCTACAGTGTCTGCCACTACATAGAGAAAATGTTTGATACCAAGAAAAGCTGATATATAGTGCATAATGACTTAAAGCAGCTTCAAGCAAATTACTAACTGATATGCAGTGTGAGGAGTGCTTAGATTGCAATTTGGTATTTACAAAAAGATAAACATGTGAAATGCTTCCTTAGGGCAAAGCCTAATTGTAAAATGCTTAGGGGTGCTTAACTAAAGTTTGTTAAGCACTCCTAAGAGCTGATATAATCAGGTTTCACACTAGGGAAATTGATGGTTGGCTAATAGCAGCAGATGGTAAAACAGCGTTTAAAAGCTTTTATAACCTCACTCAGCCCGTCTTGTTAACAAAGAATATGGCTGAATGAAGTGTCTAACAGCTTTTAATGTTCTTTGCTGTTCAGATGGAGACTTCATTTCTGCATCCTGTCTCTTTGACAGCACCAAAGTGTTTTGAAAGCTGGTAAAACACTTCCTACTCCTACACTTTTTTTCTTTGACTAGTAGTACATGGAGCAGATAAAGCTGCATGCACTGCAACAAATTATGAATGTGTCTCCAATCATAACCAACTATGTTTGAGGCATGGATGCTAAAATTAACCTTTATTTTTTGGCATCTATATCTCCAACACATAAATGCTGGTTATAATTGGAGGCAATCATAATCTTCCATATTATTGCTCAACTACCTGTAGAAGCATCAGTATGCATCATACCTCTCAACCTCTTAGTGCAAGAAATATGGACAAAGCCTGACAAAATGGAAAGACAACGGCCCAAAAACAGGGGCAGATTGTAAATATTGCTCTTATAAACTTAGAAAAGTTGCTAGAGTAACAGGGCTTATGTTAACATACATTTTCTAATGGATTTAAAGTCTGAAACTCAAGTGTATGTAATTATTTAGTGACTTCAGTCCTCAGGTCATCCCAGTGATTTGCCAGAAAACCACACATTTTATGAGGAACAGACCAAAATATCAGGCAAAAACCTGGACATTCTGTGAAAATCTGGACAGTGACAGATATGGTACACATACCTTAATAAATTTGAAATTGACTCTGAATTTGTATTTGTGACCACTATATAGGAGCTCTGTGGTAGTAAAACAAACTTACAGTGGAGACCATATAGTATATACTTACTTATAAGCACATACATAATTACTTAATAATTAGTCATGCCACCATGACTGCCTGCATGTCATCACTAAAAAAACTTATGTAGCGCACCTGCAGGTGTAGCTGAAGAGATATGGGTTCCTTCCTACCTGACTATGGTGACACCCCTATTAAGCCCAACACACCAAGATGGCAAGAGGGACAGATTTTATTCTAGGTGACACATCTAGTTTAAAAGGCAATAGCACAACTATAAACAAATTATTTCAAAAGTGCACCAGTTAGCAATAAGGCAAGGTGAGAATATGCATGCACTGAAAACATACATTCACCCTCTTCACCAGAACTCAACAGAAGAAGGTCTTGACATTCAAACGTGCACAAAGAAGGCAATATCAATGAGCAGTAAAGCTTCATAATGCAGCAATACAAATATGGAAAAAATGCAATGTCATTAAGCAATAAAAAGAGTCATAATACAACAATACAGTTATGAGAAAATACAATGTCATTGAGCAGCAAAATTCTTGAAGGCAGCAGTACTAACACAAGCAAATGCAATGTCATTGAACAATGAGGATTTATAATGCAACAATACACATATGAGAAAATGCAATGTCATTCAGCAGTACTAACACCCTCTTCCCCCTTGATCAATTCTAAACAGACCAACTATGAAACACTCTATTATACCATGTTCACTGACCAGTGATTATGTACAGTCTTGTTGCCAGCATGATGGGGCCCAAGGTGGAGCTCATATGGATCCCAGTTATTTGTAACCCACAAAGCATTAAAGGGGGGAACCACAATCTTATAAAAATATAAAATAATGGCCAGAGCCTCTCACCACTCCATCAAGAATATCCTAGTGACCAGGTGCATGGTTCCTCTCATGAGAAAAGTAGAAAATCACCTATCAGAACTCTAGTAATCATATATGGCTTCTCGGTACTAGGCCCAAGGGAACTCCTTTTCTTGCTAAATCATAGCAGGTGTGGAACTACTGGTTTCAGACTTTTCTCCTGATTCCACAAAATACCATATCCAGGATTTCAGCAAGAGACAGACACAATCTGCTACTTCACTTCCCCCTTCCAAAACACTAGAAGAGAAAATTCAGTCATGCTGCAAGGCCCTTCTTCCCTTCAGCTAGGTGTTTCAGTCTTCCCTCTTTCAGCTAGTGTTCCAGACTTCTCTTTCACTTTCGAAATTGTCCTTTATATTCCTGAAAAGGAGCTCCACCTTGTGCTGCAATAGGAAACTACAGTCTATTACTTCTACATGAAATACAGTGGGAGCTACACTCTCCCCCAACTTGAAAATCTTGGATGCCCCCAAGTCAAAGGTAGATTAGCAGAAACTATTTACAAACACTAATGCACCATGAACGGAACAATATTTTTGCATTCAAAAGTTATTTATGCTTAACTTGGAATGGGGTATCACCACTGGAGAAGGAGGCATAGGGATTATGAGCACAGACCCTCTGATGAGCTGTGGTCACAGGTTCCTGTGTACTATGTCCCAAACAGTCATAGGTAAGTCTCTGTGGGGGCCGAATCAGTCTCTGCAGTTTTGGTTTGGAAGAGACAGCTAAGGAATTTTGCTTGGAAGGTTTGTCACTCACATCACATTCAATGTCTAGTTCTTCAGTAGGCATATTGTCTACTTCTAAGATCTCCTCTTGTATAACTTCACTTTTGTTTTCCATAAAGGTATGACTATCCTCAGCACTATTTTCTGAAGTTTGCATAGCAGGGCCTCCATCCATATCAGGTTCTGCAAGAGGCACAGAAACATTATTTAGTTTATCATTAGATCTAGGCTGCTCAAAATGACAAGGAATGAAATCTGGTGCATTTACATTGAGATTACAGCCCACGGGGTCTTCAACATCCTCATAAAAAAGCCCACTGAAACCCCAGTCATCATCACTGTCCTCCTCTTCTTCAGCAGGAGGAAGCATAGGCTCTTGAATATTGGAGAGGATAGTTTCTCTCTGCCTTAGCCATCTGGATTGCCTTGAGTTAGGCTTCTGCTGAGCCATTCTGGGTTCCATATTCATGAGCCTCATTGATTTTGCCAAAGGCATTAAGTTGTTTCGGTGCCAGATTTTTATGGGTCCTTCTTTCCCCTCAGGGCAAACTTGATAGACAGGGATATTTGGTAGCTGAGAACAAATTATGTAAATCTCAGATCCCCAGTGGTAAGCTAGTTTATGCTTTCCTTGTAGTCCCAAATTTCTCAAAAGAACTCTGTCCCCTGGCTGCAAGTCATGCATCTTTACTTTTTTGTCATAGTGAGCCTTGTTTCGCTAATGTCTTTGTCCTGTTAATTTTTCAGCAAGCTCATAAGCCTGTCTGAGGTTCTTCTTGAGTCTCTCCACATAATTGCTGAGATCGCACTGGTGTATCATCAGCTGTAACTCCAAAGGTGACATCAACAGGAAGATGAGCTTCTCTTTCAAACATTAGGAAGTAAGGCGAGAATCCTGTAGCATCATTTTTAGTACTGTTGTAAGCATACACCACTGTGGCTACATGTCTACTCCATTGACTCTTCTCCTCAGCAGATAGTGTCCCCAACATGTCTAGTAAAGTTCTGTTGAAACACTCAGGCTGAGGATCCCCTTGAGGATGATAAGGAGTGGTGTGGCTTTTTTGGACTCCCAACAGACTGAGTAGTTCATGGACAAGCTTGCTCTCAAAATCACATCCTTGATCAGAGTGTATCCTTTTTGGCAGGCCATAGTGTACAAAGAACTTCTCAACTAGTAGTTTCGCCACTGTAATAGCTTTCTGATCGCAAGTGAGAAATGCTTGATTGTATCTGGTTTAGTGGTCTGTCACCAGCAGCACATTACTGATCCTGCCTTCATGTGGGTCAATGCACAGAAAATCTATAAAGACCAGTTCCATGGGTTCACTACTTTCCATTTGACCCAATGAGGCAGCTCTGGTCAGCAGAGTCTTTCTCTGACTGCAACAAAGTAATGTATGACAATAATCTTCAACATCTTGCTTCATGCAGGGCCAGTAGAACCCGTCTCGTACCATAACCTTAGTTCTGTCATAACCAAGATGACCATGTTCATCATGCAATGACCAGAGAACTACTTCTGTATACTTCTGAGAAAGCAACAATTGCCATTTTTCACTGCCGAGTGCACTAGGAGATCTCCTATACACTAGTCAATTTTGTATCTGGAGTCTGTCCCGTTCTTTGGCCAAAACTCTTGCCAGAGGATGAATATCCATGCGAAGCATATTAACTTGTTTCTTCTCTAAAGCAGCTACCACCAGCTGACCTAAGGGGTCTTCTCTTTGATCTCTCCTGAGGTCACTGTTACTCAAAGCTGGTAGCAATGAAGCCTGCAAAGTGACCACATTATAGTAAGCTTGGAGTATGCTTGCTGCAGACAGACCCAACCTCTGGGCCTAACATTGTGTGTGTTGATAGCAGGTTGCAATCTGACACATAGCTCTCACCCCTGGCACTGGAATTTCCACCCATTCATCGTTAGGGTGTAAATCTCCCTGAGGTCTTCTGGACAGACCATCAGCATCTTCATTTTCATGTCCTGGGTGGTATTTCAAACTGAAATTATAGTTGCATAGAGCTGCCATCCATCTGTGGCCAGTAGCATCTAGCTTTGCAGTGGCCTGGATGTATGTCAGAGGATTGCTGTCAGTCTGCACTTCAAATTCAGCCCCATAGAGATAGTCATGCAGCTTGTCTACTACCTCCCATTTTAAGGCAAGGAATTCCAACTTGTTTGCAGGGTAGTTTCTTTCTGTGGGGGATAAACTCCGACTGATAAAAGCCACAGGTCTCAGCTTCTTGTCATACTCCTGGTAAAGGACTCCTCCTAAGCCATCCCTGCTAGCATCCACATGTAAAGTGTATGGCTTTGTAGAGTCAGCATATGCCAGCACAGGGGCATGTGTGAGGCAATACTTAAGCTGCTCAAATGACTCTTCGCACTCAGGAGCCCAACGACTCTCAATGAGTTCTTTAGAACCTCCGGTCCCTTAGGCTTTTTCGAAAGGATATCTTCATCTGTTTCATCTGCTTTCTCACCATTTCAGAGCAAATGGTTGAGGGGTCTTGCTATCTTTGAAAATTCTTCCACAAACCTTCTATAGTAACTGCAGAACCCCAGGAAAAGATCGTAGCTCTGTGATAGTTTTAGGTCTGGGCCAAGATGTCACCACTTCAACTTTGCTGGGATTTGTGGATATTCCATTTGCAGACACTACGTGTCCCACATAGGTCACTGAAGGTTGGAAGAACTTGCATTTGTTCAATGACAGCTTCAGGCCTTCCTTCTCAATCCTGTCCAATACCTTCATCAGTCTTTCTTCATGCTCCTCTAGGGTCCTCCCAAAGACAATGATGTCATCCAGTTAGACTAAGACTTCCAGGAGATGCATGTCTCCAACTGTTATTTCCATGATTCTCTGGAAAGTTGCCGGTGCATTTGATAAACCTTGAGGTAAGCGATCAGACTCAAAAAATCCCAAAGGGGTGATGAAAGCAGTCTTCTCTTTATCTTCTGGATGCATAGGGATTTGATAGTATCCACTCCTTAAGTCTAGCACACTGAACCACTTACTGCCCACCAGGCAATTTAGAGCATTTTCAATCCGGAGTGTTGTGTACTGGTCTGGAATGGTTCACTGATTCAGAGTAAGATAGTCAACACACATGCAAACTGACCCATTCTTTTTCCTGACAATGACAATGGGAGAGGCATATGGACTTCTTGACTCTCAAATTATCCCTGCAGCTTTTAGTTCTTCCAAATGTTTTCTTAAGTTCTCCGGGTCTTCTGGGGCTACTCTTCTTGAATGTTCCCAGAAGGGTTACTCTTATTCGGTGTTCTGCACTTTTTGAACAGCCAACATCTAGTTCACTAGTAGAAAAACTTTTTTTCTTTTTCATTAGTAGCTCTTTAACTCTGGTTAACCACTCAGGGGGTCAAGAGACCACCTCCTATCTCAATATCTTCCAGCTTCAACTCGTTGGCTCTGCTCTCATTCCTTGTCAACACAGAAGCAGGTAAGGGAGTGGCAGCGTAAACATTTCCCAAACGCACTTGTGAATGAAGGACAATGGGAGTACTTCCTTTATTTTTCAACCCCACAGGCAAAGTGTCATAAGTATGCTTTAACTTATCGGCAGGCCAGACTTCTGGGACTAGTTCCAGCCCCTGTGACAAGTCACTTTCTGGATCTGTTTCCATCATGAGATGAGAGGAAACTGTTTTTATACACATCCTTACTTTGTCTCTCAAGCAGGTGACCTGAACAGGATGAATTATATGCTCTTTCCCAGACAGGGTCCACACATGACCAATTTCATCTTTCTTACTAGCCTTCACCCTTTGAAGGGTACAGAAAACTGGTCTTAGGAGAGGATGTAGTGTTGGGTGTTGGGTGTTCCTGGATCAACTGAAATGTTAGCATTCTTCTGACGAGTTCAGTATTTGTCCCCACTAAAATAGATGCTGAATCCTTTCCTTTTGGCCAAGGGCACACAACAACGAGTGTTTCAAAAACTTCTGTTGACCCAACAACTGAAGTAGAAAATTCTAACCTTTGTGAGACATAACTATCATAAGGGAACTTCATGTCACTTAGCCCCCAGATCTCCAAATCTTCTAACTTTTCAAGTGGCAAATGCTTTAAGTATTTTTGGTAGAAGTCTTTGTACAGAATGGTTATTTGTGTACCAGTATCCAACAGTGCTTTACTATACACTCCTCCTATTTTTACTGACTCGACAGGGGATGGTCCCAGTATGTTGTTCAGCTGTATGGCAGTCAGCATGGGGTTGAGGTACCGCCGGTTGACCTCACCATTTTAATGGATAAGACTCTTGCTTAGTAATGCTTTGTGGTCTGAGATGGCTTTCAAATTCAGTTGTTCACCTCAGATGAGCTAGAAGTGTGCACAGTAGGTAGTCTCTCTCCCCTATTACAAGGGTTAGTGTGGAAATGAGATCCAGGACGCTGTCTCTTGGTGTTAGATTTCCTGGAGCTCTTTGTAAATGGGCACTCAGCTGGCTCCTTCACTGAGGCCCTTTGAAGTTTCCTTGCACTGCACTAGCTAATAATAGTATGTTCACTCTTTTCAAGTTCTCTGCATTAGGACACTGTCACTTTATATGCCCTGCATCTCCACAATGAAAACAAAATCCAGTAGGAACTCTGAGCATTGGCTGATCCGGTTCTTCCCTGAGTCCTTTCATGGAGGTTCTAGCTGATGTACCCCCCCCCTTCAGCTAAAGTTACCATGGCTTTCTGCAATTCTGCAACTGTCTTGGTGACTTGAGCTATGGTGTCGGTCAGGGAAGACACCTGCACATGCAACTGTGACACCTCTACATTGCGGACACTCTGGGCCATGACTCCTGTTTTAGTATTGAGCACGGCTATAGGCTCCTGCTGGTGTTCACTCACTGTTTTAGTTGCTGTTGAACACTGAGATTTGGCTTCCAACAGGGCTTCCTCTTCCCTCACCTCTTTAACCAACTGAGAATAAGTTAAGAGTCTCTTCCCTATTTCTCATCTTCATTTTCCACACAATGGGGTCCATAGCTTGAGCTCCCTGTAAAATTTGTCCAATCCATACTTGGTCAGCTACTTTCAGATCCACCCCCTTTTTTTAGGATGATCTGGTGGAGCATTTTACCTAATGATAGTTTCTCGCCAACTTCTTGATATGTATGTTCAAACTGATACAGTAGGTCAGCAGCCTTCTCGGCATTTCCAAACACATCCTGCAGTATTCCTAAATAGCCCTTGGCCGTGCAATCTTGCTTACCCATCCTTAGGTTGTGTATGGTATCCGCAGCTAATCCCTTTAGACATTCAGCTATCCACTGCTTCTTTTGAGATTCTGGGATATTCCACTCCTCTAGGGCTTGTGAAGTCTGATCCATCCAGGATTCAAAATCTTCCTCTGCCTGAGGTGTGGATTGTTTACCAGAAAATAAATGCAATTTGCGGTAGCCAAACCCAGTGAATGGCTGCGTAGGCTTTAACCATTTTTTCTACAATACTTCCCAAAGCATTCAAAACTTCAGGCCCTATAGTATTTATGGGCAGTGAAGCTTAGGCAGTGAAGCTGCAGCTTCTGGTGTAAGGTTCTGACCTACTTGGATAGCTTCTACAGGTATTTTCTCTGTTGCTGAGGTAGTGCACTTCTCAGGGATTACCACATGGACTGCACTCTCACATGAAATGTATACACTCGAAGGTATGTGCTCATACACTAAAGGACTTTTCCATTCTAATTAGGGCAATGTGCTCTGCTCAGTAGGGTCCACAGTGCTGTCCAACAAAAATCCACATCCCACAACTGGCAAGGATCCTGTGATGTGATGTATTTGCATATCAGTCCATGTGACCCCTGGCAACACCAGAATTAAGCAATGCTCTGACTGAGCATTTTTTCACAGTATTTTGTCAACTATTTAGAGGGCAGCAGCACATGATTTAGATTTTCTATGCATACTTCTAAATCCAGCATAGATTTTCTTGACACAACCATTTCCATTAATGTCACTGGAAGGGTTGATTCTTTAATGTATAGGAAGGAATGCAAGAAGAATAACTTGCTTGATAGGACAAGTATGTACCCCAAGAGGGTTTTTGGAAATGTTATGAAAGGGCAATTCCTGCGTACATCTAGGTTGCACACACAGGAGGATGATTATGCATGGGACAGGGATATATTGGTGAATGAACTATCAGACAGGGGATATTGTAAAAGGGAAATAATGCAGAGAGTAGAGGAGGTGGATAGTTTAAGGGATGCAGTGGGTACCCCCTTTTTGAATAGGGACGTGACATCATCGTGTCCTAAGGTGAATAATAGACCTACATCTAGTTTTGTTTGAAATACATTAGTAATGTTAACTTAGTTTGTGATACTGTCAAACAGAATTGGGCTATACTGTGTTCTGATGACACCATCTCCAAGGTGGTAGGTGATGCCCCTAGATTTGCTTACAAAAATAATCTGTCTCTTAAAAGGGAACTATGTTATAGATAATTTAGGAAATCCTATAGTTTACCCGTGAGGTTTGGGATGTTTCCATATAGGTCTTGCAAAGACTGTAAATATATGTCCCGAACTAATACATTTGTACATTCTATAACTGGTAAAGACTATGTTTTTAGGGTACATGCTGACTGCAGGACAGCTAACTTAGTATACCTTGCGACTTGAAATGACTGTGAGTCATACTATGTGGGTAAAACTAACCAGAAATTGAAGGATTGTGTCCTGCAGCATGTAGGGGACATAAGGAGAATGAGTTGTTTAAGCACCCTCTTTAGACATGTTGAAGATCATAGTGGACATTCTTTTAAGTTCACTGTGATAGAGGTAATACCAGAGTCTGCCAGAGGTGGGGACTTAGTCAACAGAACAGAATGTGTGGAGATGAGGTGGATTGCCACATTACAGGCACATAGAACACCAGGCTTAAATTACAACGTTCCTTTAAAGCCAGCATTGAAATTGAGCCATTACATCAGTAATTGGACCAGCTGTTTGATCGGGTAATTTCTTTTTGAATGTGTTTTTTAAACGTACTTGTTGGTTTGTGTATACTGAGGATCTGATGAAGCATTTTATGTGAAAGTGCTTATCCTGATTTTTATTTAATACGGTCTTATTTAGTCTCCTTGAATTTTTATGCTGCTTGCCGTCGTGGTTGTACTGTGCTTTGTTGCTTTCTTTATATATTTATTTGGCACAGTTAGACCTTTAGTCATTGGTGTTGGTTTGGTTTGCATATGTAAGCTGGAGAGGTGATGAAAATGGCTGCAAAGTGGATAGAACTAGGTACAAAATAGTAGGAAGATACCTGGCAGTAAATAGGTGCAGATGGAAAGTGATAGGCAAAACACACAGAGTAGCAGAGAGAAGAAAATAACAGAGAAAAACAGGGTAAAATGGAATTGGCAGGAAGCAAGGAAAGAGGAAAATGTAGAAAAGACAGACAAGAAAGTGGTGACAAGATGAGAGGCTGGTGAAGATTAGAGTTGATGAAGATGAGGTACAAGCAGCCCTGGTCTTGAAGGACGCAATGCCAGAGGGAAAGTAGTAGGATAGTGGGCAACAAAGAGTACTCAGACAAAGGGAGGAAGGAGGGAAGGTCAGGTGGAATGGGTATCTAGAAAGCCAAATAACAATTTCCAGAGCAGAATGACATTGCATGAAGCACAAGAGGCAGAAGACAGATATACATATCCAAAGACATGTAAATTTAGTACAACAGGTGGGAGAGTCAGTTACTACAGATATCAGGTTGATGATGGGACTACAGTAAAGACAGCCTTAGTTGGCACCAATGAATGCCAAGGAGTTTAGAGAATGATTACAGAAAAAGGGGCTTGAGGTGACATTTTCAGAAGTGTTACATGTACCAGTCAGCAGACTAAGGAAAATGAGGATCATCAAGTATAAATAACTGCATGTAGAAAATGACAAGGGAAAAGTATTTGAGATCAGTAAGGGGATGGGGACTGCTTGTGGGAGAAACCAGCTGAATGTCAGGTACATGTCTAAGGCTAAGGCCTTGAATAGATACTGGTGCCTAGAGATGGCTAAGGCCTAGAATAGATATCGGTGCCCAGACCTGGCTAAGGCCTAGAATAGATACTGGTGCCCAGAGCTGGATTGAATAAGTATGACTCCACTGTCTTACCTTAACTGACATGACTATGATGGGTGTTACAAAGCATAGTGTGACAAAACAGACTCATACAATAGCAGAGGGACACAGAAGAGTGCCTAAAAGCAGGGAGTCTGGGAATGAAGGAAGGTGAGGGAATGGCAATCAGTGATAATGCAGGGAAAAATACAAGCTGTTGACATCACAAAATCATGGAGCAACAATGAGGTACTTGGACATGGCAGCAACAGTAGATATGTTGCAAGGGCAATACAGTGAAGGAAGAAATGGAGGTGAAATGGCAATCTACCAAAGGGAGGGAATCAAGTGCAGTGTCAGAGTGGAGACAAAATACCACACAATGAAAAGGACAAGAATACACATTGAGTTAGGATCTAGGTTAAGTATCCTGAGATTAAAGACTGGAGAAAAATGGGGGCATGCTGATAGACAGATTCAGCACATCATGGGATGGAAGGTGAATACAGAAGTGGAGATGGATGAAAAAGTTAAACTTTTAGAGGATCTGAATCATGAAGGAACAGACTAGGGATCCCAAACTCTAGAGAAATGAAGAAGTAAGAGATGACTGAGGTCTTGAGTCATGAAGAGAAGCATTTAGCTGGTGCATGATTGAACTAGAATGTATATAATTCTGGATGCAGTCTTAACCATTATAGTGGTTCAGAGAAATCCACATTAAAGCTTATCAGTCAACAGTAATTGCACTACTGTTTGGTTTAAAGTGGGATATAGAGGGCAAAACCAAACCAAGACCAATCATTGGTATAGAATTTCAGGGTTGAGGCCTATGCTGAACTGAGAGATAGGGTGAAATATGATTTAGAGGACAGCAAGGAAACTAAATGGGTCAGGGTAAAGTACTGATAGCTATTAATAAACATTTTAAGAATGAGCATAATGGAGAAATAGTAGAGAAGGCCATTGTGACTGCCTTAGAATATTAGGATAGCAGTTGGTGGTTTTCTAGGATAAAGGAACAGAGTCTTGACTATGACACAGCTCACCGAGGTTTGGGTAGCAGCTAGGGCACTGGATGTGACAGCCAGGTAGGAAGACAACTGAAGAGTCTTTGTCTGCCTTCCTTTCTTAGGTTGCATTTTGATGAGAGTGTTATGGGACACTATTTCTAATTAATAGCCATAGGAGATTAGGGATATAGCAGAGACAGTCATTTTGAAGAGATAAGACAGGGCTGTTTATGGAATTATGTCACCTTCGGAAAAAGGTGCCAGACCAAAGCACCACCCACTGCATGCCTCTCCATGGATCACTTTCATGGTATGTAGGGATAAGTTAGGACATAAAATATTCCTGGTGGCAGCCTGGGTAATGGCTGTGCTATGGTCAGCTCTTGCTCATTTGCTAATAGATGGAGCTAGTTGTGGAAACTGACCATATAGTCAGCAGGTAGATCAAGAAATATATTAAAAAAGACTGGTAAACTGGTAAGCTAGCTAATAGAGCAAAAGAAATAACATACTAGAGCAGGAGGGGAGATAGTGGAGAAGAATAGGAGACAAAGTGCAATAATGCAAGCAGAATAACAAAGCATATAATGACAGCAAATGGGGCAAGTTGGAATGGAGCTGTCAGTAGTGACAAGGAAAGGGGAAACAAAGATTTTTAGGATACTACAGGAAGGAGAAAGGAGAAAGGGAGGAACAGACCTGAGCAAGGCATGCATGGGGGTGGGGGACCAAGGAAGACAAGGAAAAGCAGAATCAGAGGTACTGAATGAATATGATGCTCTGGTCTTCTTGAAGGAAATGGAAAAATGGGTGCTGTTCCAGGATAGTGCTGTAGCAGATTGTTGTGAGCAGTGGTTGGACACAGGAAGTGAAGGAAGAACTGGGTGGCTTAAGTCAGCATGATGCATATTAATCAAATGGGTTGCCTCCCAGAGTCCATGGTAATTTGATCCAGGGTTACATCTCCTGTAGGAGACCTTTATTTTATCATTGGCCACAGCAAAAGTATCTGAGTTTTAAAAGACAATATAAATGGCACCCTTTTGCAACTAGGGAAGGTCAAGAAAATCTACAGACGTATTGACATGTTAGCCTAATAGAAGTAGCATAAAAAATCATAAAGAGAATCTTGAGAATAGGGCTTATCATTTCATGCAGGATAACAATCTCCACGGCAGTCAAAAACAAAACACATGGATAAAACAGCTGACTAAGGTTCATGGCTGGTTCACAGGAGCGTTTGCTAGAGAAGTGTGAAGAAAATGAAAACACTGTCATCTGTGTTAGCATGTCTGGCAGGAGATTTGTGTATATTCTCAGATTAACTTGTATTATATGCCAGCATGTCTAATTGTGAAAATGTAAATACACTTTTAAAATGTTGATTATTTCCCTTTGAAAGAAAAAAGAACTTTTTCAAACAGCTGATTGTTATTTTTAAAATAAGACAGTTAAGACTGTTAACCTGGACTACTAAACAGACTGCTAAATCAGTTGAAGAGCTACGCAGTTAGTGAAATGTTGCAGTCAGTGACAGTGCTATGCAGTGGATACCCAAGAAAAAGGACTCACCAAAAAACTGGAAGCCTGCCTTTGCCTTGCTGTTATGTTTTACATTAGATCGGGGACAGTATTCTCTAGTTAGATTAAGAAAGTTTAATTATTTAGATAGAGTTTTTCTAGAATGATAGACTTCTACAGTTTAATTTTACATTGCTGGTGACTGAATTCTGGTGTTTATTGAAAATTATTGATTTACATTCTTGTAATCATTTTACTTATTATTAAATGTTTTTCATTACTTTATGTTGTGGATGGACAATCAGTGTATTCTTTACAGTTTAGAGAGTGCTTACACCTGTTTGATACCCACATCACTTTGAATGCCTGGCTGCTTCTGGTCATAGCTAGCATTTATTTTTATATTTAATGTTTAATAACTGATCACCCTTTGTAGGGCATGCAGACCTGTCTGACTCTGGTGGCAGCATTTACCATTTGTACTGTGGAAGGACACAGCTGGAAATCTGTCAGGCTTCCCATAAGTGTTAGAATGTGTGAGATTTGAATTTATTTTGAGTGTGAGTGAGTCAGAGGTCTTAAACTGGAACACATTTCTCTGAAGTGTATAATGAGGGATTACATTTGGGGTGGACAGAGGTATCTAGTCCAGTCCCATGAAATAGAGCATGTTCCTGTTGTGCTCTTAAGGGAAATTGTGGAATTTTACTCTTGTGTGTTCTGTGCTCTAGTGTTTTTCGGGACACCCCCACACCGGAGTCAATGGTGGGGATTGAGGCTCCTTAATTACTGACCCAAGTTTTAAGTGGGGATGTTACATTAATAGTGGCAGCCTGGCTGGATATTAACCAAACATCACATTAATTGGTGGCAGCTCAGTGGGATTTTTAATTGGATTCTAGTAGCCTGTAGGTAGTTGCCATTAAAGTGTGCACTCTTGACAGCCACAAGGTGAACATTCAGAATTTCAGTCCACCACAGTTTTATTTAGTTTTTTTAGTAAGATTGTCAGGGGTAGCAGGCAAGGATGTCAGCAGAAGATTTTAGCAAGCTGACAAAGATCCAGTTGGCTAAGGACTGTGAAGACAGAGCATTGCTGCATGCCAACCTGAGCAAGGAAGCAATGATTTCAGCTTTGGTTGGAGCCACAGTTCAGACCAGCTGTTCAGAGGATATCCAGTTTGGTATTGTGATGTGCAGCCTGCTCAGATAGGAAGGTCCACATTTTCTTCAGAGGACCTGAGAATCCATCTGGAGGTAGAGAGACTGCACCTGGAGGCCAAATGTCTTGAAATGGAATCAGCAGGAGGCTGCATGCAGAAGCCAAATAACTGGAGACTGAAGAGAAACTGCACCTGGAGACCCAACGTCTAGAGGCCAAGGAGAGAATGCAATATCTGGAGGCCAAAGAGAGGCAGCACCAGTATGAGCCGGAAACTAAATGGCTGGAGACCAAAGAGAGACTGAGGCATTTAGAAGCTGAAGACAATGAGAGACAGCACCAGCATGACATGGAGCTTCAAACCCTTCAAGAGGGTCAGGGAGGCAATTGGGAAGAGAATAACCAGACCTTAGAAGCTGTAAAGGTCAGTAAACTTTTTCCCCAGTACAGGGATGGGGATGACTTTGATAGTTTTGGTCATATTTTTGAGAGGGTATGTAGACAATATGGTGCTGACTGTGAGCTCTAGGTTCAGATCCTGGCTCCCTTTCCTGCATGGTAAAGCTGTTCAGGTTGTAGCAAAATCAAATAATGTAGATTGTTTGAATTATGACAAAATTAAATGTTTCTTGCTTGACTGCTTCAAAGTTACAATGGAGGCATATAGAAAAAAATGTTCCTGGATATAGACAGAAGCCAGATGAAAGTGTACATGATCATATTGCTGACTTAAGTACTTGCTTTAACAGATGGGTGAGTAGGTGTCAGGTCACCACTTTTGAGGGACTGTCAGACCTTTTGGTGAGGGAACAAGCCCTCAGTGCTTTGCCTAATGACACGAGAGTCTGGTTAGAAGACCATGAGTGTAATTCTGTGGAAGAGTTGGGGAGAAAAGGAGATCTCTACTTGTCAAGCAGAGCACCACTGCATAAGAAAGGATACTCAATACTGCACATGGATGGGTAGTCTAAACCACTCCAACAGAGTACACCAGTAATGGGAGAAACTATTAATCCAAGTGCGTGGATAGGGATTAGATGTTTCACATGTAACCAGAGGGGATACATAGCAGTCAAATGTCGATCAAGGCACGGTGAGAAACAGAAGATGAGGGAGCCAGTAAGTGTTAATGACAAACTGACAGTGGTAAGTTGTATAGAAACAGCTGGGGTGTCAAATTATCACCAAAATTCATATCCTATCTTAATAGATGGTAAGCAGGTAACTACTAAGAGGGATACAGCTTCTGATACAACCATTGTGAGGCCTGCAGTCATTAGAGAAGAGCAGTACTTACTTAGGCAGGCCACTCCAGTCAGAGCATTGGGAAGGACCCCATTCCAAATATCTTTGGCTAGGGTTCATTTTGACTGGGAGGGTGGAAGAGGAAGCAAGCAAGTAGGTGTGTTTGAGGATATTCCTGCAGATGATCTGATAGGGAATGACTTTGATGATGCAGTACCTTGTGTACATGCAGTGACACGCAGTCAGACTTGGAGAAAGGCATGCAGGCCCAGCACTCTGGGAGAGACCCAGAAATATCTCATACCTGAAGCTGGAGCTGGTGTGGTGGCTGTTTCAGAGAAGGTGCTATCTGGTAGCAGTAAGGCTGAATGTGAGCCACAGATGCTGGTGGGTACTGATGTTTTCTTGGACATGGTGAGTGTGAGGATGGAAGTGAGTGGTAGTATCCTGAGTGACAGCGAGGCACAACTGTCAGAAGTGACTAGGCTTCCTGTGGAAGGGGAACTGGGGAAGGTCACAAAAATAGAGCTGATACAGGCTCAACTTACAGATCCTATGTTGCAAAGCTTGAAGGAGAAAGCTAAGGAGGCACCTGAGGCTCAAGGAAGAGGGGAGACTGTATACTGGAACAAAGGTTTGTTGTATAGAGAGTGGACTCCTAGAGGTGGGCTAGAAGATGAAGTAATACAGCAGTTGATAGTGCCTAGAGCTTACTGTCTGACACTTTTAGTCATAGCACATGACATTCCTTTATGAGGTCATATGGGCATAAAACATACTAAGAGACATATTATGCAAAATTTCTATTGGCCTTGGATTGCGAGGGGATGTGGTAGGATATTGCAGGAATTGTGAACAGTGCCAAAAGGTTGGTAAAGCAAGGAGCAAGGGAAACAACTAAAGCTCTGTTAATGCCTTTGCCTGTTATTGAAGAGCCATTTCAGAGAGTGGCCTTGGATATTGTCGAACCCCTGAGTACTTCAAGCTCTACAGGAAAGGAATGCATCTTGGTGGTAGTACTCTGTGCTACCAGATATCCTGAGGTGGTGGCTCTATCACCTATTGAGGCAGAGAAGGTGGCAAATGCTTTGCTAGAAATCTTCAGCGTAGTAGGTTTTCCACGGGAAATACTAACTGACCAAGGTACCAACTTCATGTCAGACTTGCTCACTTGTCTGTGGAAGCATTGTAGAGTGAAACATCTAAAGACCACCCCCAACCATCCCCAGACTAATGGTTTTGTGGAGAGGTTAAACTTTACATTGAAAACTATGCTTCAGGCATTTGCAGACCAACATGTTAGGGAGGTCTTGGATAGATTAAGCAGGGCAGGATTAACCATTAAACCTAGTAAGTGTCAGGTGGGTATGGCAGAAGTCACTTACTTAGGACACAGAGTGGGAAGTGGTAAAATTAGGCCAGAACTTGTCAAGGTGGAAACTATCCAGAAGTGGCCAGTTCCTGTTACTAAGAAACAAGTGAGAACATTTCTAGGGACAGCAGGGTACTATAGGAAATTTGTGCCCAATTACAATACCATAACTGTACCTCTTACAGACCTAAGAAGAATAAACTAGACAAGGTAGTGTGGACCACAGCTTGTGAACAGCCATTTCAAAAACTTAAAGAGATTTTGGGAGGACCCCTTGTGTTAGCCAGCCCAGATTACAATAAAAAAATGAGTGTACAGGTAGATCCTTTAAATGATAGGGTGGGGGCTGTACTTAGCCAAGTTTCCACAGAAGGAGAAGAGCACCCAGTGGTATATCTGAGCTGTAGACTCTAACCTAGAGAAGAGTGTTATGGAGCAGTGGAGAAAGAGTGTTTGGCCATAGTGTGGGCATTGTAAAAGCTGCAGCCTTATCTTTAAAGGAGAAAATTCACTGGACTCACAGATTATAGCCCTTTAACTTGGCTTAATAGGGTCAGTAAGCAAAATGCCAAGTTACTGAGGTGGAGTCTATGATTGCAAGCATATAATATGACCATATAACATCAGTGAGATTAATAATACCAATGAGGATGGATTGTCCAGGAGAGGAGTGGGTTAATATTCCCAGGTAGTCATATTTTTGTCAAGCATCGGTTTTTAAGGGTCACTTGAAAATTGTGCTTGAGTCATACGGGTGGGAGAAATGTGAAGAAAATGAAAACACTGTCATCTGTGTTAGCATGTCTGGCAGGAAATTTGTGTATATACTCAGATTAACTTGCATTGTATGCCAGCATGTCAAATTGTGAAAACATAAATAAGCTTTTAAAATGTTGAGTATTTCCCTGTTTATACAAAATGTTTAAAGAATATGTCAATGTTTTCATACATTTCTAATTGCACATGTTTGTGAGGGAGATTCTAAAGTGAAAACTGTCTGTGGAGAATCAGCTGATTAGTAGGTGATGTCATTAGAATGTCTCTGGTTGTTATGTGATTATTTGAACAGATGATTGACAGGAAAAAATAACTTTTTTTTCAAACAGCTGATTGTTATTTTTAAAATAAGAGAGCTGAAACTGTTAACCTGCACTATAAAATAGACTGCTGAAATCAGTTGAATAGCTGTGCAGTTAGTGAAGAGTTGCAGTCAGTTATAGCACTGTGCAGTGGATACACAAGAAAAAGGAAAGGTGTATGAGCATGTCATGTAGAAGAACATGCAAGAGTTTATATAACATCAATGCATTCTCTGCCTTCTGGGGAGAATGGTAGGGCATAAAGAAAAATCCTTACTGCAAGATTAGATACTGGGCAGGATTCACGATGGCTTGCATGGAGTCTAAGAGTAGTGTAAGACTCCATGCAGCCATAGCGATCCAGGAACAGCCTGTATTTGCATGTAAGAGAGCACATAAAATGGCTCTTACACGGACAGGGCGTGGATATGCTAATTACCTCACTTGCAGCTGAAAGGCATGCAAATGAGTTAATCTAGCAATCCAGGAAGCAGAAACCTGCCCGTGTAAGAGCCGTGTTATCTGCAGAAATGTACTCAGTTGACAACTGAGTACCGTTCTGCAAATAACACAATGGAGTCTTGTCAGCTCCAAATAAAGGTTGCATATGTTCCAGGTAGCATGCCAATGGCCAAATATGTCGCCAGTGGCAATGTACCCCGATGAAAAAATGAAATAAAAATGTTTTTTTTTTTTTTTTCGGTGATCGACGATGTTTAAACATAGCGCAGCGCCAACCAAACGGGCTGCGCTATAAAAAACAGAAAAATAAAAATTTAAAACCCACAAACATGGGTTTTATGCAAAGCATGAATTTACAATGTAAGGGAATAGCAGGCTGAAAACAACATGGCCACCGAGCAGGCGTTGCTAAGGGGGGAAGCTGAGTGTAAGACATGTAACTAAGCATTAGTAGGCAATCCTATGTAAATGAGTGGTAGGATAGTGAATCTCACTGTAACATAGCAAATGAGCACATTCCCTGGAGTGTAGGAGTAGGATAAGGGGGAGTAACAGAGTAGGAGATAGGTGACATCACAGGGGGGTATGTATGAAAGAAATGAAGCTCATTGGAGCACAGTGGCATGTGAAAGATGTCAGTAACACATCATGGAAAGAGGAGTGTCAACAAGTAGGCATGGGAAAGCCAAGAAATGGAAGGTGTACACTATGGATAACACCAAAGTTTCTTGCTGGGCGTGCATGCGCATGTGTGCGCACCTGGATGCGCGAGTAAGATAGAATGGACGCGTGTAAGCGTGAGTGTGCACGTTTAAGCTGGAGTAAGCATGTAGGAGCCTGTTTGAAGACCTGTAAGCTTGTTTGCATAGGTGTGCGTGCGGTTTAACCCGAATAAGCAGATTCTAGTCCGTCTAAGCATGTGTGCGCGTGTGTTGGCCACTGTGAGCATGTTTGCGCTTGTATGCTCATCACTCCCCCCTGAGGAAACAGAAAGGAAAAAGGAAGCAGAAGAAATAGTAGGAAGCTAGCAGGGAATACTGGCAGAGCTAGCAGGTGAAAATAATCAGAAGCAGGCAATTACACAGGCAGAACAGTAGCCCAGCCCAGCACTTAAAACTCTGCAAACAACAGTGCGGAATGTTTTTCTCAAGAGACACTGCAACAGAGGAGTAAGCTATTAGAAGTGAAAACTGAAAAAGCTTCACTCAGACCAAAAATGCTAGGGGCTGTCATAGCTGTTATAAGGAGACATATGCAACATGCTGAGGGTGGTGACTATGCAAATGCTGCTGGACAACCCACAGTGAGGAGACGGAGAAGAGTGTACAGGCCCAGGGTCACCTACCAGGGGTTACATGAGCTGGAGATAGTAGAGCGCTATAGAGTGGACAGAGACCTCCTACAGCAAATTGTTGAGCTGTGCAGGCCACGCCTCACACAGAACCAACAGTGGGGAACCCATCCCAGTGGAAACCAAGGTATGTGTTGGCCTAAGAATACTAGCAACTGGTACCTTCCAGAGACAAACTGGTGATATGATGGGGATATCACAGGCATCAGCATCCAGGGTACTGCATCAGTTCCTGGATGCCATGTCAGCACATGTCGGTGATCATGTATATTTCCCCAATTCCCGTGAGGTATTGGCCAGCAATATGCGTCTCTTCCAGCAAATAGCGGAATACGCTGAGCTAGTGGGTGCAATAGACCTCACGCATATACGCATCAAAGCACCAACTGGTGAGCGGGGTAGGGCCTACATTAACCGCAAGGGCTTCCCCTCCATCAACTGACAGGTCGTGTGTGATGCCCAGGGCATAATAATGAATGTGTGTGCTGGCTGCCCTGGAAGCTACCATGATTCCCATATCTGGTATTTGACGCAGCTGTACCAGACATTTGCCAATGAGGACAGCCCACATGGTCACTTAGTGGGGGATGCTGGCTACGCACTGGAGCCATGGCTGATGACACCCATCAGAAATGCACATACATCTGAACAAGAACGCTATAATGAGGCACATGCACAAACACGAAATGTAATTGAGCGTGTGTTTGGGTTGCTCAAGTCACGGTTCCGGTGCCTGTACACATCTGGTGGAGCCTTGCAGTACTCACCAACTACATGTACCCAAATTGTCATGGTATGTGCTATGCTACATAATATGATTCTCTGAAAACAGCTGCAGCAGGACCAGCATAGGGCTGGGCCAAACAGCCCCCCACCATTGCCAAGGCCATCACAGGCAGAGCGTGACTCGGAGGAAGAACAACCTGAGCCTGCCCCAGTAGGCAGAAGGAGGCGTGCCCAGTATGCCTTGGCCTTGGCAAGGAGGCAACACATAGCACATACACTGGCTCAGTAGGAACCCTGGAAATGATACCTCTTTCTGACTCACACATATAGTAAAAGGGATGCCTAAGTTGACACAACCTGCTTTCAAACATGTACAGGAAGTGTAGTATGTTCATCCAACATAGACAGCCCTGCAGCACCACCTGAGGCATGATTGCCATGTGTTAAGCAATGTAACACCATGTAGTATATGCAAACTTGATGACCCTGACTAACATCCTACCCTCAAAAAGCATGATGCCACAATATGAAGGCAAGATGATCAATTACAATAATTGGCTTAAGTATTGCTTTTAGTCAAAGGAGATCCAATGCCTGTCAGCCTGGGATGACATGCTGAGCAAGACACGATGCTCCACCTGCTACGGATGGCTTGCACCTATCACCCCTGGCCTTTTGGATACTGGCAAAGGCTGTTGTCACCTCCACCGTGCCTTGAATAGGTAAGGCTCAAAACACAAACCCACCTCCATAGGTATCACAAGGGATAAGAACCTAGAAGTAATGCTACCCAATGCCAGAAGTCTAAACTGCAAGATGCATGCAGTCCAAACTCTCCTCAGCATGGAGAATGTTGATATCTGTTCTGTAACAGAAACCTGGGTCAAGGCTCACAAGAGCACCCTAACACTACCAGGTTAAACCTCATACCATGCTTTACAGCCCCAAAACATGGAACAAACTACAAAAGGAGGGTGACGATCAATAATTGTCAAGGATAACCACACCCCAGGTTGGTGCCACAGCAAGAAGCAGCATGGACTATCCACGGGCAAGTAACAGTGGCTAAAACTGCCTCCCAATTAGTAGCCTGCTACAGACCACCCTCCTAACTCCAGGAACTGCACTTGGCCTACTTCAGAACACATGAAAATGTCAAGGTCTCTCCAAACAACATTATATTGGGTGACTGAAAATACTCAAACATAGACTGGGAGCATTATTCTAGCTCCAACACCCTAGGCCAAAGGTTCCTAGAATTCATAAACCAAAATGCTATGGAACAACTTACCACTCCCACAAGAGGGGTAAGCATACTGGATGTGATAATCAGCAACATGGGTACTCTATGCCCAAGATGAGAAGTGTATCCCTCACTGGTAAGATCAGACCATAGAGTAATCACACTGGATATTCACATCCTGACCCCAGTCCCTGGGCAGACAACCACAGTGAAAAACATGTGTAAAGCAAATGTTGCACACCTTCAAACTGAGGTGGAATCCATTAAAGGCCTTGTGCCTGTGGAAAATATGGGCCAGACCTCAGAACCCTTTATAAATGCATTCTATGAACACATTCAGGAATGCATGGATTATGCAATCCCAAATAAAACCAAGACCCAATCCCATACACACAGGTATCTGGCCTGGTGGACCCCAGCCATTACCAAACCATGCAAGAGAAAGAGGAAGCTACTACATGATAGAGCAAAACCCAAAAATCGTAGTAATCACTGATCAGTATTATGGTAAAAAAATATGGCCACACATAAAATACTCTAAGGCCAGCTATAACATGTTGAATTTGGGAATCTTCAGGCAATGTTACACCTGCCTCATGTACACAGACAACCCCCTCCTCCCCCCAACAAATACAAATATATGTGAGAGATGCAACTATTTAGCCAAACTGGAGGCTGAGCTCTCTGAACTCAGTACTGGCAAAAACAGTCAGGAGGAGAAGGTAACCACACACACCACAAACCCAGTCTCACATAGACCTATCACAACTGCAAACCAAACACATAAACACACAAAAACATTCCCGGAGGCTCTAATTAAAAATCTACCAAAACAACAGAGGCCTCCAAAGCAGACACCCAAGCAACCACTACCTAAAAACATAGCACATACAACACATAGTTCACAAAGTCAGTGTGCCAAACAGTCACAGCCCTTAAGGCCAAACAACATGCCTGATACACTTGTAATAGGTGACTCCATAGTCAGACACACTGATGTCCCTCTCACCAGACTGAACAAGGAAAAGGTTACAATAAGCTGCCTGTCGGGTGCTAGAATCCGCCACATAACACAAGCACTCAGGTCACTCCAAAGCAAGTACAAATATGACTCAGTCATTGTCCATGCCGGTGTGAATGACCTGAGATGTACCTCCCTGGACTACATGAAAAGAGACATAGAGTAGCTATCTGATTATGTAGCCCAGGCTGGTATGACCCTGACCCTGAGCAGCATCTTACCCTCACCAAGAATGATGCCACAGTACAAACACAGAATGATCAGCTTTAATAATTGGCTCAATTACTGGTGTCATTCTAAGGGGATCCAATGTCTGTCTGCTCGGGATGACATGCTTGACAAGCCACGCTGCTTCGCAAGGTATGGCTTGCGCCTGTCACCTGTGGGCTTCCGGATATTGGCCAAGGCTCTTGCTACCTCCATAGTGCCTTTCCTAGGCAAGGCTCCAAAGACAAACCCACCTCCCTAACAAAAACAAGTGGAAAAAAACTAAGGGTAATGCTGCTCAATGCCAGAAGTCTAAACCTCAAGATGCATGCTCTCGAGGCCCACCTCAGTATGGAGAACATCGATGTCTGTGCAGTGATGGAAACCTGGTTCAAGGCTCCTGAGAGCACCCCAGCACTACCAGGTTATACCTCATATCATGCTTTTCGGCCCCAAAACTTGGACTGAACCACAAAAGGAGGGGGAGTAGCCATATTCATCAAAGATACCCACACCTCCAGGTTACTGGCAATGCACAAAGCATCGGAGACCATCCATGTGCAACTAACCATAGGCAAAACTGCCGTACAGTTTATAGCATGCTACAGACCACCCCCTCAAACTCAGGAACCCCACTCAACCTTCCTGAAGACACTGGAGAGTATGAATGTCTCTCCAAATACCATCATATTGGGAGACGTCAACTACCCAAACATAGACTGGGACCATTACTCAAGCCCCAACACCCTAGCCCAAAGGTTCCTAGAATTCATAAACTCAAATGCAATGGAACAACTAGTCACCACTCCCACAAGAGGAAATAATATACTAGACCTGATCATCACAAACATGGGGACACAATGCTCCACACCGGAAGTATACCCATCATTGCTGAGATCAGACCATAAATTAATCTCACTGGAAATCCACATCCCGCCCCCACCCCCTGCACAAAAGACCACAGTGAAGAATTTCTCAAAAGCCGACTTCACACTTCTTAAGACTGAAGTGGTATCCTTCAAGGCCCCTGGGCCACTGGAAACCACAGACCACACCACTGAATCCTTTATAAACACTTTCTATGGACACCTTCAAGAATGCATGGATCATGCAATCCCAAATAAAACCAAGACCCATTCCCCCAAAGGCAGGCGTCCTGTCTGGTGGACCCCAGCCATTAACAAACTTTACAACAGGAGGAGGAAGCTACTACATGACAGAGCAAAATCCCTAAAAGGGAAGGCATCTCTGATCAGTACTAGCAAAAAACCACGATCACTCATAAAATCATCCAAGGCTAACTTTGACAGAAAAATCGCAAAGGACACAAAAGACAATCACAAAGCCTTTTTTACTTATGTTAGAAACCTGGGTGGAAAATCCCAGATATGCTCAGAGTTAGTCCAAAACGACACAAATTACACTGAACCCACAGACATTGCCAACATTCTGGCAGACAGGTTCAGTGCAAATTCCCAAAAGGAAATATCTATCCCAGCAGAGTGTAGCCTCCCTAACATCTCAGATGCCCAGGTGAGAGCCACCCTCTCCAAAGCTAAAAACACAGCATTAATGGGACCAGACGGTGTCCCAGGTTGCATGCTACATGAACTCCAAGAGGAACTAAACCCGTACATAAGGCTGCTGTTTAATCTCAGCCTTACTACAGGATATGTACACAAAGAATGGCGTACAGCAACAGTGGTCCCACTCCACAAAGGAGGTGCTTCTACAGACCCTGGAAATTAATGCCCCATAAGCTTGATGAGCCTGGTCTGCAAAGCTATGGAGAGGATCATTATGGAACTCATAAACAAAGACATTGGGGACCTACAGACACTGGATCCTACCCAATTTGGCTTTGTCAAGGGCAGATCCTGCCTTTTGAACCTGGTCGACTTTTTTGAAACAGTCACTAAGGCCATTGATGAGGGTAAGACAGTTCACACTGCCTCCCTTGACCTTGTAAAAGCTTTCGACACAATACCCCACTCGGGTATCATAGACAAGCTCACCAGCTCAAATGTAAACCCATATGTCATAAGATGGGTTGCAAACTGGCTCAAGGACAGAACCCACAAGGTCAGAATTGCTGGAGCCATGTCAGACTCTAAGCCAGTCACAAGCGGTGTCCCACAGGGCTCTGTCCTGGGACCCCTCTTGTTCGGCATTTATTTTTCCGAGGTGCAAGCAAACATAGGAGGATTGTTGCAGAAAAAGTTTGCAGATGACTGCAAACTGGGTGCCATAATTGATACTCCAGTGGACACAAGCATCCTTCAGAAAGACCTCATAGAAATGGATAACTGGTGCCAGAGCCATGGCCTTAAACTGAACGGCAAAAAATGTATAGTCATACCCTTTGGGAAAAACAAGGTACCCACAAATTACCACATAGGTGGTAATCCATTAAGTACGAAAGAAATAATCAGGGACCTAGGGACACAAGTTGACAGTAACCTCTCATTTGACACTCACATTGCCAAGGTGACTAGGAAGACCTTCTATATTGGCCACCTTATCATGAAAGCATTCACATCTAGATCAAGAGAGGTCATTGTGCCCCTATACTCTTCTCTTATCAGGCCCATAATTGAGTACAATGCCCCATTTGGGATGTACCTTACCCGACACCTGCAGCAGTTAGAAAGACCCCAAAAGTACCTCACCAAGAGGATAAAGGGTCTCAAACATTTGTCATATGCTGCCCAGCTGAAGAAACTCCAGCTCTATTCAGTTGCATACTGCCTACTCAGAGGCGATCTATGCCTGAAGTACAAGGCCATGTCCAATCCTGAATTAATGGACATGCTCCACCTCAGAAAATCCAAATCCATCAGAGCCACGAGAGCGAGAGATTTGAACCTCAACACAGAAATAAATAGGATGTGCTGGAGGGACAGATTCATAACCCAGAGGCTTCCTACACTCTGCAACAGAATCCCAGTCCATATTAGGCAGAGGCCCTCACTGACTCTCTTCAAGAGAAATCTTGACGAGTGATGGGAGATCGTAGGTTTACACCGGGGGTCATCTCTGTGTCATTACTAGACAGAGGCACAGTAAACTAAACCCTAAATGGGCATAATATTCACATTCCAAGGGGTGGCAAAAGCCACACACACTCTGGCTAGGCTTATAAATGCCCTAGGGCAGATAGCCTAGTATGAACCTATGAACCTATGAAGATACAAATTGTACAGGACACTAAGGATAATTACAAGGCTTTCTTAACTGATGGTAGGAACCTTGGTGGAAATTCACAGATATGCTCAGAATTACTTCAAAATTACAAACAATACACCAAACCCACACACATTGCCAACATCCAACCTGATAGGTTCAGTGCAAAATCCCCCCCCCCACCAAAATGCCAAATATCTATCCCAGCAGAGTGCTGGCCCCTGACATTGCAGATGCTGAGGTAACAGCCAGCGTCTCCAAAGCAAAACACACAGCATCAATGGTACCAGATGGTGTCCTGGGCTGCGTCCAACATGAATTCCAAGAAGAATGGAACACCAAATAAAACTACTGCTCAATCTCAGCCTTACCACAGGATATGTACCCAAAGAGCAGTGTACAGCAACAGTGATCCCTCTTCACAAAGGTGGTGCCTGAATGGATACTGCAAACTATCACCCCAGAATCCCGACTAGCTTGGTCTGCAAAGCTACAGAAAGGATCATCATGGACCTCAGAAATAAAGATATTGGGGACCTACAGGCACTGGACCCTACCCAGTGTGTCTTTCTTAAGGGCAGATCCTGCCCCTTAAACATGTTTGACTCATTTGAAACAGTCACCAAGGCCATTGATGAGGGGAATGTGGTTCACACAGCCTATCTGGACCTTGCAAAAGCCTTCCATACAATTCCCCACTTGTTCATTATAGATAAGCTCACCAGCTTAAATATAAACCCCTATTCAAGTAGATGGGTTGAAAACCAGCTCAAGGACAGAACTGACATGGTCAGAAATGCTGCAGCCATGTCAGACTACAAACCAGCTACAACTGGCATCCCACAAGGCTCAGTCCTGAGACCTCCCTTGTTTGGTATATATTTCCCAGAGGTACAGGCCAACATGGAAGGACTGTGTCTAAACAAGTTTGCAGATGATTATAAACTGGGCACCATATCTGACCCTCCAGCTGAAACAAGCATCCTACAAAACGGCCTCATAGAAACAGACAACTGGTGCCAGAGCCATGTCATCAAGCTAAATGCAGAAAAGTGTATAGTCATCGCCTTTGGAAAAACAGTAAGTGCCCACCAGTTACCACATAGGTGTTAACCCATTAAGTACTTTAGAAGTAAAAAGAGACCTGGGGACACAAGTTGATAGAAATCTTGCATTTGACAGCCATGTGGCCGTAGTGGTTAGAGAAACATATCATATACCCACCTAATCATGAAAGTATTCACATCTAGATCAGGGGAGGTCACCGTGCCTCTTCAGTCATCCTTCATCAGCCTCACAATTGAGTACATTGGCCCTTGTGGGATGTACCTTAGCAGACACCTCCAGCAACTGGAAAGACCCCAAAAGTACCTCACCAGGAGGATCAAAGGGCTCTAACTGATGCCATGTGTTGCCTGATTAAACAAACTGCAGCTCCACACAGTGCCATACTGCCTGCCCAGAGGCGATCTGTGCCTGATGTATAAAGCCATGTCCAAGCTGGAATCAATGCACATGCTGCACCTTGTAAAATCTGAATGCCAGTGAGCTATGCACATGAGAGACCTGAACCTCAGCACTGACATAAATAGGACATGCTGTAGTGATTGATCTATAACCCAGAAGCTCCCTCCACTCTTGAGTAAACTCCCAGTCCAGGTTAGCCAGAGAGTCCCTCACTGACTCTCTTCAAGAGGAATCTTGATGAGTGGATGGGAGATGGTAGGTTTACCCTGGGTATCACTTTTATGTCACGGGTAGACAGAGGCACAGTATACTAACCTTGAAAAATGTCATGGCAAACTCCAGTTAAAATGTGTGTTGAAGGACAAACACACTGACTAGCATTAGAAATGGCCTAGGGCACATAGCTAGTGTTTGTCAATGTCCACCCAAGTTGTGGAATACACTACTAATGTTGGACAAGCCGGGTTTAAGTAGTCCATAGCTGAACAAAATGCAACATGGTCATATTTGCACAACTGGCCCTTAACCAGTCTGGTGTGCTTAGTATGAATATTTAAAGCAGTGATAGGACTGAAACCCAGGATACTGTCCACCACAGTGAAAGTACTGAACCAGTACACTATACGATATTACAGTGTTTGGTCAGTATGAAAGAATGTGGACAACTGTATGCAAACTATCCCATGGAAACCCTGCAGGCACAGCATAATCCCTGTTGGGTTCAGACACAAAGCAGTTGGGCAGTAAGAACACAACATGACTTCCAACACACAACTATAAATGTGAAATATTGTTGAAGTTCACACACAACCACAAATGTGGTGGACCTCAGATCTCAACATATGGAAAGCTCACACTGGGCATGCTCGCACACTTTGATAAATGTGACATATGTCAGGCAACAAGCCATGGAAAGCCTGAACTGGGCATGCTTACACACTTAGGCCATGTCTCAGTATAGCAGTTGGCCACACATATCTGGCATTTGTATGTGTTAAGCCAGGAAACTCCCACAATACAGCAATCTGCCCAGTGCACACAGTTAAATGACAACAGAGACATAAGTAATATAGTGGATCTCTCTCATATTCAAACATCTTCCACAGATACACAAGTTGTTCATAGAAACAGGGAAAGCTATGGCAATAAAGACCTGCAAACAGTTTATCAGCAACAAATATTGTGCAGCTGAAACTTAAACATATGGGTGTAGAGGTCAATACTAGGCTGTTTGCCCTAGGGAATACATAAGCTTAGCCAGAGTGTATTTGGTGTCTGCCTCCCCAGTACAGTAGGCTACTGTGCCTCTGTAAAGTAGGTCACAGAAGGCACCGTTTAAGGCTAGTGTGCTGTGCCTCCGTCAAGCAGGGATACAGTGGAGATCCCAGGGGTTGAATTTGCAATGTCACATCCATGTGGCTGAAGTTTGCTGGAAGATGTTTGGCGAGGAGTTATAACATTAATTAGGATTCAATTCCAGACTGAGGGGAGCCTTATCTGCAGTGTATGGACAATTTCACTGTCAACACTTGCAAGTGATGATTTTGAGGGATTGAAGTGTCTTGCCAATACTGTTCAGAGATGTCCTCCCTCTGTGAGATATTGCTCTGTAATGTATTAGCTCCTTCCTTCTGTTGTACAGCTTATATATGGCTGGTGTAAACCAGACAGGTCTCCTGTTGTGGAGGAGTCTTGGTTTTATTTGGGATAGCATGATCAATGCAAACCTTCTGGATGCTCATCGAATGCATTTGTCAAGGATTCTGCAGATTGGCCTGTATAATCCTCCAGCATGGGTCCTTTGAAGTATTCCACCCCAGTCTTCACAAGTGCAAAGTTTGCTTTTGATAAATGCTTTGTTTGCAGTGATTTCCTTGCCTGGGGGTGGGGATGGGATATGGATGTCCAGGGAAAGTTGGTTATGGTCAGATATTAACAATGGTGGTCTACCTCTGGTGTGGAACATAGAGTCCCCATGTTGCTGATGGTCAGGTCCAATATGTGTTCCCCCTTGTGGCTGTGGTGATTGGTCCTGCCATAGCACATGGATTCACAAATTGTAGTGGCTGTAGGGTGATGTTGTTGAGGCCTGAGTAGTTCCCCCACTCAATATTCCTGTACCTGAAGTTAACCACTGTAATGGCGTATGTGAACACCTTCATATCCTACACTGTTCCCAGGGAAGCCAAGTGTGGTTCCTGGATATGGGAGGGGAGGTCTGAACTGGTTGTGTTGTGTGTTACAAGTCCTGTGGTCACGAAGCATGGTATAAAACATGACCTGGCAGTGGTGATGTGCATATGTGACCCTGAAGTAGGTGTCTGTTAATGCATATATATGTTATCCCCCATACTGATGGATAGTAATAGATGTACATACCTCTTTCTAAATAATGATGTCAGCACCCTATAAATACTGCAGGAAAAGAAAAAGCACCCAGTAATTTGAATAGCGCGCTCCGCTAATGCATCCCTCTCAATTGTCATAACATAGTTAGATAGGGGTTTGAATCCTGCAAATGCTCAGTGTGTGTGTGTTTGGGGGGGCAGGGTGCATGCAATTCTCTTTGAAAGAAATGGCCCTTTCGGCAACTGGAAGAACACACTACATGATTGTACATTCCTCTTTCGAAAGACCGATGATGTCAGCACCCTATAAGTATAGCAGGAGAAGGGAAACTTCCCAGTAATGCAAATAGTGCACTCTGCTAATGCGTCTCTCTCAAGTGTCATAACATAGTTAAGTAGGGGTTTGAATCCTACAAATGCCATGTGTGTTTTTGTCACACAGTTTGTCAATGTGTGGTGGGTGTTGCTTTTATTATTGTATGACATATATTATACCAGTAATTTCAATGCACAAATGAGGTATGTGTGTGCCACATAGAGATATGTACCTGTGACCTTAAATAGTTCCTATGTGTGAAGCCTGCCTCATGTGAATACATGGAATTTGCATTACACAACTTTTTCACTGTGGTTTTCTGTGCAGGGGCTGGGGTTGGTATGTGAATATAGTGAGATTACTCTATGGTGTCATCTTACCAGTGAGGGATACACTTCTGGTCTGGAGCATAGAGTCCACATGTTGGTGATGATCAGGTGCAGTATGTTTTCCCCTCTTGTGGGAGTGGTAAGAAGTTGTTCCATAGCATTTGAGTGTATGGATTCTAGGAACCTTTCGCCTAGGGTGTTGGAGCTACAGTAATGCTCCCAGTCTATGTGTGGGTAGATGCAGCTGCCCAATATAATGTTGTTTGGAGACACCTTCATATATTCATGTGTTCTTAAGTAGGCCAAGTGGGTTACCTGTGTTTAGGAGGGTGGTCTGTAGCAGGCTATGAACTGGAAGTCAGTTTAACCCACTGTTAGTTGCACGTGGATAGTCTGTGATGCTTCATGCTGTGGCAACAACCTGGGGGTGTGGGTATCCTTGACATTTATTGAGACTCACCCTCCTTTTATAGTTAGTTCCATGTTTTGGGGCTGTCAAGCATGGTATGAGGTGTAACCTGGTAGTGCTAGGGTGCTCTTGGGAGCCTTGAACCTGTTTTCTATTACTGCACAGATATCAACATTCTCCATGCTGAGTAGAGTTTGGACTGCATGCATCTTGCGGTTTACATGTCTGACATTGAGTATCATTACTTCCATTTTCTTATCCCCCGCGCTATCTTTGTAGGTGGGTTTGAGTTTTCAGCCTTACCACCAGAATGCAAAGATGTGCAGACATTACACTTTTGTAATTAATAGTGGTGTATAAAAAACTACAATGACAATCACACTGTTAATGCATCAGGCATGCTGGGATATACCCACAATGATATCATTACACTGTACTGTTAACAACATAGGTTCATAGGTTCATAGGTTCATACTAGGCTATCTGCCCTAGGGCATTTATAAGCCTAGCCAGAGTGTGTTTGGCTTTCGCCACCCATTTTAAATTAATTTTGCTATGCCCTTTTTCGAGGTTAGTATACTGTGCCTCTGTCTAACAGTGACACAGAAGTGATACCCGGGGTATACCTACGATCTCCCATCCACTCATCAAGATTCCTCTTGAAGAGAGTCAATGAGGGACTCTGCCTAACCTGGACTGGGATTTTATTCCAGAGTGAAGGGAGCCTCTGGGTTATGAATCTGTCCCTCCAGCATGTCCTATTTATTTCAGTGTTGAGGTTCAAGTCTCTCGAGTGCGTAGCTCGATGGGATTTGGATTTTCTGAGGTGCAGCATGTCCATTAATTCTGGGTTGGACATGGCTTTATATGTCAGGCACAGATTGCCTCTGAGCAGGCGGTATGCCACAGAGTAGAGCTGGAGTTTCTTTAACTGGGCAGCATATGGCATCTGTTTGAGCCCTTTGATCCTCTTGGTGAGGTACTTTTGGGGTCTTTCCAGTTGCTGCAGGTGTCTGGTAAGGTACATCCCAAAATGGGCATTGCACTCAGTTATGGGCCTGATGAGGGATGAGTAAAGAGGCACAATGACCTCCCCTGATCTAGATGTGAATCCTTTCATGATTAGGTGGGCTATATAAAATGTTTTTCTAACCACTTTGGCCACGTGATTGTCAAATGAGAGATTGCTATCAACTTGGGTCCCCAGGACCCTAATTACTTCTTCTGTACTTAATGGATTACCACCTATGTGGTAATTTGTGGGCACTTTGTTTTTGCCAAAGGGGATGACTATACACTTTTTGGCATTTAGCTTGAGGCCATGGCTCTGGCACCAGTTGTTTGTTTCTATGAGGCCCTTTTGGAGGATGCTTGTGTCGGCTGGAGAGTCGATTATGGCACCCAGTTTGCAGTTATCTGTGAAGTTGGTCAACCACAGTCCTTCCGTGTTGACCTGTACCTCCGAGAAATATATACTGAACAAGAGAGGTCCCAGGACTGAGCCTTGTGGGATGCCACTTGTAACTGGTTTGAAGTCTGACATGGCTCCAGCAATTCTAACCATGTGGGTTCTGTCCTTGAGCCAGTTTGCAACCCATCTAGTGACATAGGGGTTTATATTTAAGCTGGTGAGCTTATCTAAAAGGCCCGAGTGGGGTATTGTATCGAAGGCTTTTGTGAGGTCCAGGTAGGCTGTGTGGGCCACCTTCCCCTCGTCAATGGCCTTGGTGACTGTTTCAAAGATATCGACCAGGTTTAAGAGGCAGGGTCTGCCCTTAACAAAGCTGAACTGGGTAGGATCCAGTGTCTGTAGGTCCCCAATATCTTTATTTATGAGGTCCATGATGATCCTTTCCATAGCTTTGCAGACCAAGCTAGTCAGGCTTATGGGGCGATAGTTTCCAGGATCTGTTGAGGCACCACCTTTGTGGAGAGGGACCACTGTTGCTGTACGCCACTCTTTGGGTACATATCCTGTAGTAAGGCTGAGATTGAACAGTAGTTTTATGTTTGGGTTTAGCTCTTCTTGGAGTTCATGTAGGACACAGCCCGGGACACCGTCTGGTCCCATTGATGCTGTCTTTTTTGCTTTGGAGAGGGCGGCTCTTACCTGAGCATCTGAGATGTCAGGGGGGCAGCACTCTGCTGGGATAGATGTTTGCCCTTTTGGTGGGGGAGTTTGCTGAACCTGTCAGCTAGGATGTTGGCAATGTCTGTGGGTTCGGTGTATTTTTTGTCATTTTGGACTAATTCTGAGCATATCTGGGAATTCCCACCCAGGTTCCTAACATAACTAAAGAAAGCCTTGTGATTATCCTTAGTGTCCTGTGCAATTTTTCTGTTGAAGCTGGCCTTAGAAGATTTTATGAGTGCCCGTATTTTTTTGCTAATACTGATCAGAGATGCCTTCCCTTTTTGGGATTTTGCTCTATCATGTACTAGCTTCCTCCTTCTGTTGTATAGTTTGTTTATGGCTGGGGTCCACCAGACAGGATGTCTGCCTTTGGAGGATTGGGTCTTAGTTTTATTTGGGATTGCATGATCCATGCATTCCTGAAGGTGTTCATAGAATGCGTTTATAAAGGATTCTGTGGTCTGGGCCGTATTTTCCACAGGCCTGGGGACTTTGAAGGATTGCACCTCGGTTTTGAGGAGTATGAAATTTGCTTTAGAGAAGTTTTTCACTGTGGTTTTCAGGGCAGGGGGTGGAGTCGGGATGTGAATATCCAGTGAGATTAGTTTATGGTCTGATCTTACCAGTGAGGGATACACTTCTGGTCTGGAGCATAGAGTCCCCATGTTGGTGATGATCAGGTCCAGTATGTTTTCCCCTCTTGTGGGAGTGGTAACAAGTTGTTCTATAGCATTTGAGTTTATAAATTCTAGGAACCTTTGGGCTAGGGTGTTGGAGCTAGAGTAATGCTCCCAGTCTATGTTTGGGTAGTTGAAGTCACCCAATATAATGGTGTTTGGAGAGACCTTCATATTTTCCAGTGTTCTAAGGAAGGCCAAGTGGGGTTCCTGGGTTTGGGAGGGTGGTCTGCAGCAGGCTATAAACTGGATGGCAGTTTTACCCACTGTTAGTTGCACATGGATAGTCTCTGATGCTTCGTGCTGTGCCACCAACCTGGAGGTGTGGGTATCTTTGACGAATATTGATACTCCCCCTCCTTTTGTGGTTCGGTCCAGGTTTTGGGGCTGAAAAGCATGGTATGAGTTATAACCTGGTAGTGCTGGGGTGCTCTCGGGAGCCTTGAACCAGGTTTCTGTTACTGCACAGATATCGATGTTCTCCATGCTAAGGAGAGTTTTGAGTGTGTGCATCTTGAGGTTTAGACTTCTGGCATTGAGTAGCATTAGCCTTAGTTTCGTATCCCTTGTGATACCTATGGAGGTGGGTTTGTCTTTTGAGCCTTGCCTAAAAAAGGCACTATGGGGGTAGCAAGAGCCTTTGCCAATATCCAAAAGCCCAGGGGTGACAGGTGCAAGCCGTCCCTATCGAAGCATCGTGGCTTGTCAAGCATGTCATGCCAGACTGACAGGCATTGGATCCCCTTTGAATGACACCAATACTTAAGCCAATTGTTGAAATTGATCATCTTGTCTTCATATTGTGGCATCATTCTTGGTGAGGGTAAGATGCTACTCAAGGTCAGGGTCATACCGGCCTGGGCTACATGCTCAGACAGCTCCTCTATGTCTCTTTTCTTGTAGTCCAGGGAGGTACGTCTCAGGTCATTCACACCAGCATGGACAATGACTGAGTCATATACTTGCCTTGGAGTGACCTGAGTGCTTGTGTTATGTGGCGGATCCTAGCGCCCGACAGGCAGCTCACCGTGACCTTCTCCTTGTTCAGCCTGGTGAGCGGGACGTCAGAGTGCCTGATGATAGAGTCACCTATTACAAGTGTATCAGGTGTGTTGTTTAGCCTTAAGGGCTGTGACTGTTCAGCACACTGGCTTTGTGTGCTATGTTTTGCACGTGTTTTGTTTTGGGGTAGCGGTTGCTTGGGTGTCTGCTTTGGAGTCTCTGCTGCTTAGGCAGATTTTTATTTAGAGCCTCAGAGTATGTTTTTGTGTGTTTATGTATTTGGTTTGCTGTCATAGTAGGTCTATGTGAGACTGGAATTGTAGTGAGTGTGGTTTCCTTCTCCTCCTGACTGGTTTCGCCAATACTGAGTTGAGAGAGCTTAGCCTCCAGTATGGCTATATGGTTGCATCTCTGACATGTGTTGGAATTTGTTGGGAGGAGGAGAGGGTTGTCTGTGTACATGAGGCAGTTGTAACATTGCCTCAAGATTCCCAGATTCACCAGCTGGACTGGAGAGGAGATTGACAATTGACCTTTGGACATGCTAGAATAGTATTGGGAATTTCTTTATAATTGAAAAAAGGGCCAATGGTGAACGAGGTACTCAAGGGGAGTTTGTGAGGGTGTAGTGCTTTTAATATTTTAGTGCTGACTTATATAATTGCTTTAGTGAGCAAGTGCCAGGTAACTTAAATGCAATGTGTTACAGCTAACTTAAATGCAAAAACGACAAACAGTAACTTTCTTTCAAGTGAAATATGAAAATATTACTACAGTTCTATATAGTCACCCTGTGCATCAGCACCATGTTATCCTGTTATTGCATCAGTGTGACAGATTGCAGAAGGTGGCACAGTTTCATCATATGCACAGGGTGTGTACTTGGTATGCCTGAGTCTGCCACTGATACATCCAATTGACATGCATGTGTACATGTATTAGTGAGGGACAACAGTACAACATGGGGCAATGTTGATGCGGTGTGTGTGTGTATGTGTTTGCCCTAGGCGTTAGCATTATGCATGTGTGTATGCATGCACACAGTTCCACCTCATGGCTGCCATATACGGGTGTTTGTGGACAGCCACAGACTGTACCTGCCAGGTCATACAGATCACTGTCTCTGGCCACAGACACGTTACCTGTGCCTGGCAGGGGTGCTACGGACAGTATCAGGTACTAAGCCAGACTGGGTACTGTCATCAGAAGCAGTTGGTTGATGACTGGACACATGTCCCTGCTGGGACTGACCAGAGTCACATGTACGTAGTCTCCTAGGGCGGTCTGATGACAGCACAGACCCAGCATTGGCTGCGGGTTTGTTGTCGTCCGCGACGACTTCCAGCTGCTGATGTTGCTGGCATATGTCCACGTTGACGCCTCAACCATCCTGCATTGCCCTGGCTCATGGACATGTAGTTGTGGAACAGATCTAATGTGTCCCCCCAACGTCTGTCAATGACCTCGCCGACAGTACGGATGGCAGCCGCAACGTCACACATAGTGTCATTCATAGCAGTGTGATGTCCTCTAAGCTCCCTCAGACCCTGTCTGATGTACTGTTCCATACGTGCCTGTGCCTGCATTACAGCCCAGAACATAGCTGAGATTGAAAGACCTCTGTGGGCACGTCTGACAGGCGCAGTACGACCACAGATGCTCCCACGAGAACCCCTGGGCATCTGCCTGTGTGGTACCATGTCAGGACTCTGGCCATGGCTGCTGTGAGGGGATGCATGTGCCACTAATACTACATAACCCTGGTCAATGCCCACTGTATGCTATCCCTCAGCTAAGGACATTGGTGACAATGGATGTATCGTCAGGATGACTGTGCGCATTGATGGGGTTGACTGCTGTGTACTGTCGATTGGCTGACCAACAACAGACCCTGACACACCTCCCTGTGCCATTACACATGTATCATCATTATCACTATCCCCAGCAGTGGCTTCAGGTTCCCTGCTGCACACCACCAGAGCAACACCAGAACCTGTGAGAGGAAGACAGGAAACACAGTTTACAATGTGTATACAATGTTACCACAGATGCACATGGGCACATGCACACATGGGCACATGCACACATGCACACATGCACACATGGGCACATGCACACATGTGCACATGCACACATGCACACATGGGCACATGCGCACATGCACACATGCACACATGGGCACATGCACACATGGGCACATGCGCACATGCACACATGCACACATGGGCACATGCACACTCCTCAGTACATGAGATACAGACACACACATACAAACACACCTGCAATCCAACATATAACAATACTGTTTGAGGGTATTATTACTATTATTATCATTAATATTACAAGTATTGTTATTACACACTCACCAGCATGGATTGGCTGCCTTGCTGTTACTCCAGAGGGACTTGCACAAATAAGACAGTTATTGTCAGTGGGCACAACTGTGCCATTGATACTGTGAGTATGATACAGTACAGTAGTACAACAGTTGGCTTTCACAGGTGTACTGCTGATATTGAGAATATCTTGCACAATAATGTAAAGGATAACAGCTACAAACACAGTACACATCTCACACATGCATAAACAACCAGTGCAGAGAACAGTCAACTACAGATATGGCATGTTACCTGCACACTCCATGTCCACATGCTGGGTGGCTCCAGCCTCCATCATTACACACATCTGTGGATGTTGTTGTTGTTGGGCTGGAGCCCCAACACTTAGGAGGAGTTCCTCCAGTCTGGTGAAGGGGGGTGTATAGGTGTCCCACCACCGGTGGCAAGCTGTTGCCTGTGGATATCAGACGCACGCTGATGGACATTTCTAATTAAATCACTGCAGTGATGGTGTACCTGCTCATATGTCCGGTTATGCATGCCTATGTCATTTACCCGATGGACAAGGTCTTGCCACAGTGCAGCCCTCTCCTGCTGGTTCTGGCTGGTCTGGGAAAAGAGTGTTGAAAAATCCCGCACCAGGTTCTGGTGTATCTCTTCATCCTCTGCTGCCGAATAACGGGTTGCGCTGATGCACCATCGCCCTGGAAGGAAAAGGAAAATATGTGAGCAAGTAACATGGCACACATAATACTCTACTGTACTGATATCACTGAACTGCCATATATAGCAACTGTCTGTCTATCGGGGATACACATGTAAATTACCACATATCAAGGCTCAGCCAACAACCGTGTGACAGTGCCTGCCACACTCCTTACAACAAACTAGTATACACCAGCACTCAGCACACTGTTTGAGGTCCAATGCACAACCTCACACTGGGGGTATGTATTAAGGTAATGGATGGGGAATATTGTCATCCCATGCAATGCATGCAATGCACAGTTACAATTTCAATGGTAATGCACCCTAGTCTTTGTGGCCATACCCCTACCTACACCGCAGTCATATACATGGAACCACAGCACAACATATGGCAATGTAGTATGTTTGTATGCCAATAACTGACACATCTTTCTCTGGCCTCACATCAAGGACACACACTACCATGACAGGCACAAAGTCATGCTGAGCAATCACACCATTACAAACCTTGCACACAGTCAGTGGCACACTCATTCCACCTCACATAGTTGGTATTGCAATGAGTACATGTGTGTGTGCATTGTGTCATAGGTAGGTAGTATGCTATTGGCCCTGGGCCTACGGCAGCATACTGTTAGCAACCTTCAACTACATATGTATGTCCAGCCTTCACTAACAGTTGCAGTATGTCCCTTGCCCTATGCACATCTTCATATAAATATAGATACAGACTGCTAACACATATGGAGGGTTCACAGTATGTAGATTATTAGATTATGTACTTTACATTACCTTTGTTTCTGACTGCTGCTTTGGATGGCTTGCTGCTGGCTGGCTTGCTGCTGGCTGGCTTGCTGATGGCTGCCTTGCTGCTGGCTGGCTTGCTGCTGGCTGGCTTGCTGTTGGCTGCCTTGCTGCTGGCTGGCTTGCTGCTGGCTGGCTTGCTGATGGCTGGCTTGCTGATGGCTGCCTTGCTGCTGGCTGGCTTGCTGCTGGCTGGCTTGCTGATGACTGGCTTGCTGATGGCTGCCTTGTTGCTGGCTGCCTTGCTGCTGGCTGGCTTGCTGATGGCTGGCTTGCTACTGGCTGCCTTGCTGCTGGCTGGCTTGCTGATGGCTGCCTTGCTGCTGGCTTGCTGCTGCTGTCTTGATGTTTTTTTCTTTTAATTTTTTTGGTCTCTCTCTCTCTCTCTCTGTCTCTCTGTCTCTCTTTCTGCCTGCAGTTGCTTCAATGATATTATTGCATGTGTGGACTGGGAGTACAGGCTGCTTTTGTAGGTATCTGCACATGTGCATGTGATGGCCTCTGCACCAATTGTTAGCCAGCATTTACTAATTGCATGCAGCCTGCTGTGTGGTAATTGCAGTTCTCACTGTGATGTCAGGACAGTGCTATAAAATGTTAGGTTAGGTAGGCGTAGCCCTTTCAGTTTTTCAAGGTGGGGACCATGCTGGTTTGCTGTGGACACTGTTCTGTGAGTGTAAAAGTAGGTATGTCTCTCATATCTAAGGCTGTGTTGTAGGCACTGAAATGCATGTTGTACTGAAACCTGACTGTTGCTTCTTCCAGTTCATTCTTCTCAGTGTGTATGCTAACTGACACCTAATAATACTAATACAGTTTACATGGGAGTATGTGCTTTCCTGTGGGACTTGTGGATTAACTGGTATACAACAGTAGCTCTTGCAATTTGTTGCTACGTCTTCACTATTTAGCCTTTACATTCACTCCTTGAAGGCCTGCTAAGTGTCTTTACTGGAATGTGTTGCTATAGCTTTCCTATTTTCCATTTACATTCACTCCTTGTAATGCATGATATATTTCTTTCAGCAGCAGTTCCTTATGTGTTTGGTGTGGTTTGGTGGTACTGCATGCAGTCTGGTAAGGCCAAGGTGTGGTGTTTGACACCTACAAGGGTATCTTATTTTGCTGCTGAGCAGTAGTGGGGCCTTGCACTTTGTACTAACAGTTATGAATATCAGGCACATGCAGTGCTTGGAAACTGCTATACTGTCCTTATTTTATTAGATGGCTACATCCTTTGATATTTCTGGGTTGTACTCCTACACGAGGGTGTGCTTGTGAAAGCAATTCTACAGCTATTCACAGAGTGTGTGACAGCAGACAGAATGATGTGCCTGTGAGTTTCTGACACTTGCAGGCCTCAGATACTCCCAGGTGTATATTTTAGCAGCCTCAGGGAATGGTACATAGTGGGATACACCCGTGATATATTTCAGATATTCTGCAGTTGTGACTGTGGGGTATTTTGAGCATATGCATTACTACACCATTTCTGACATGCAAGTAGTGTGTACTTTAACTAATTGGGAGTTACCATTACGTGGGATTCCACACCTTTCTGCCTACTGTTAGTACATTTCACAGGGAGTCAGTGGGGCACAGTTAACATTTGTTTGCAAATCAGGAACATCCCTGTAAATCAGACACAGTTCTGAGGTCTGGCCTCTTACCTATTCAAATATGGCAGTGTTTATTCTGCTCTGATAGTGTGTGTGGTTTGCAAGGTGCTACTGTCACATTATTACCTACTAGCATGGCTGTTTCTCTTAGTACACTAATGTAATGCAATTCCACAAGAATTGCCAGTAAAGATACAAGAAAAGCTTTGTGTAATAGCCTTCCTATATTCCCTTTACATTCAGTCCTACTATTTCATGATATATTGCTTTCAGCACAAAGTTCTTGTATATCAGTCATGGCTTAGTGGTAGGTCATGCAGACTAGTGTTTCCAAGGTCTTGGGTTCGAGACTAACAGAGGAATTTTATTTTGCTGTTGAGCAGACTACAGGCCTTGCCATTCAGAGTGACTAAGGCACTTTTAAGCAGTTGTAAGCGGGTTAGCGCTGGTTTGCACGGTGCTCACGTATGCGCACTGTCACTTAGCTTCACGCACACATGCTTAGCTAAGCGCACACAACTGCTTAAAAGTGCTTATTCTCGCGCACACCCACGCTAATTTCTTTTAAAGAAAAGAAAATGGGGAGATAGGAAAGTGGTGAAAAAGTGGGCACAAAGAGGGTTGGACAGTAGGAAAACAAGCTTGGGATTTGCAGGAAGGATGTAGGAAAGGCCCATAGCTGCCCATTTCTTTATCAGCAGCAGCTTTGCATATGTGTGTAATTTGGTGTAAAATTTGAAACATTCCACCCCTGAGAGAGGGGTGATGACAACAAAATATGTTGTACAGCCAATTGTAATTACCAGTTCACATGTCCAGCAGACATGTCTGCAAAATGGGCAGCTATGTATAGGGCGTAATTTTTTTGTGGGAACAGAGTGCCCTTTTTTATTTTTTTTTCAGGTGAGAGTGGAATGTGAGGTACAGATGTAGGTATATTTGGGGAGGTAGGTAGGGGAGGTTAGCAAACAAGACAAACAAGATGAATACAGGGGCAAAGTATGACACATGTGGGGGGGAAACACAATTAAAGGGGGGATGGATGTTTGGATATCGCGAGCCCATGAGCCCACAGATGGCAACAGTGGAACTGAGATCCCCACCCATGGTCAGTTTCCACTGCGCCTTCACTGCCCAGAACGGGGCTGTGCTGGGGGCTGTATAGGACAGGCAGGCACACCTGTGAGTTGCGCCACCCGTGCCTCAAGCTGGCGTAGGGGTTCAAGCACAGAATGCCTGATCTCGCTACGCACCACAGACCGGACACTTTGGAGGGTGAGCCCCATCCCCTGCAGCGCTTCCATCTGAAGGTGGCACAGGGCCACCGGAGGAGTTTCCGGCCTGGGCACTAGTGCCAGGTGCACTCGCCAGCTGAGGTGGGAGAGGTGGGTCTGTTGGAACCCGCCTTCCCTGTTGTCCTATGCTTAGCAATATTTTATGACATTTTGGGTTAGTAACAAACTATATCATTCAAAATTAGTTGTAACAGCATGCATCAGTATTCAAATTAACCAAACACCCATGAATTCCAAACATTGAACAGCAAGCATAACACATGCATATTTTGAACAACAGTACACAATCCAACAGCATGCAGGGTTGATTGATGGCAACAGGCCATCAGGTTTGGATATGTGAACAGGACACATGCATCAATGTACATGCAGATATGTATGAACCAACAGGACAAATGTCCATGGGAATTAATTGTGAATTCACATACCCAGTTTGGTGTGGAATGGCATTATTTGTGAAAATAGGGTAGGGTGAAGAAATATTTCATTAACAACTTCAACTACCTATACATATGCTGTAAATTTCTAGTACCTGCAGATATATATACCCTATAGGTCTTAGTACAGTTTCCTATATGTAACCTTAGGAATGTTGGTGATGGGAATGTTACTGCTACATTAATATACATTGCATTTTTATTCATACACATTCATATATGGCTGTGTTCAGGTACAGCATCCTGCTACATTTGATTTATATGGCTCTAGACAACTGTGGATGTTCAGTATTTCATACAACCATACTATCTCCATATTGCAAGGGTACAGCAACATATCCAAATTGTGGGACAGACACATTCCAGCTTCAGTACTTTATTACAAACATTTCACTCTTTGGTTGTGGCTGTCTCATTCATTTCATTATGTACTGACTGCAGTATAACTTTATTCAAGACTTATTACAGCTTTCTTGGTCGATTCATACCTCTTTCTCACACTCTCACTTGTTTTATTTGTACAATTCAAGATGGTACTTAATTCTAGGCGTTATTAACATTTCTTACTTGGTTACAACGATCCTTTCCAACAGACTCACTTGTTTCATATGGCAGATTTTCAAAGGGGATGTATTTGACACATGTCTATAATCTTTAGCTTGTTTACCAGTAATTTTCAGGCTGAAGCAAATTATCTGATATTACAATACAGGTGGAAAATCTCTATTTCAGACTTGTTTAATTTTTATTTCTGGATTACAGGCTGCATCCCTTATCTAATCATACAGTACGAGCAGAATCTTTCTTCTAGTGTTATTTGAACTTTATTAATATGTAACAACACTGAACTCTTTTACAAGCTGTCTCACTTATATTCTATAACAATTACAGCAAAATAATTACTAACCTGCCTGGTGGTGCAACCGCACCAGCCTATCATCATAGGCTCGCCGATTCACGGAACGCACACCTGCAGCTGTAATATAAATGAAGTAATATTGGAACATACATCTCCATAATATCAGCTAGGATAATTTCTTACATACTTAATTACATGGATACTTACTCAGTAGTGGGGCGTTGGGCATTTGCCGGGCCTCCTGGATCCAACGGTTCAGTTGGTCCTGCTTTCGTCTCTTCAGGTTCGCATGGTGGTGACGGACCTGTTCACCAGTCCTTGGTATGCCTGTGGCACTGCTGAGATCATGTGCCAACCGGTTCCACGCCTCTGCCTTGTATGCACCCCAGAGAACCTGGCCCTGCATGAGTTGAGCCTCATGATCGTGGACTAGGAGCCAAACCATATATTTGGACTCCTCAACACCCCACCTCTATGCTTGGAAGTGACTGCCCTCTCCTACACCTGCCATCCTGACTGCAAATAGGTTCCACAATCAGTCATGCTGTGTATTCCCACCTATGGGGCTTATATATGCCGTTTTTCCTGCACTTATCTGTGATTGGCCATTTTGGAAATGTATCAGCTTAAAAAAACCTGCTTTGTCATGCTTCTATTTCCATTCATTCCTATATATATGCTAATACTGCATTTCTCAGTACAACTGTCATGGCTTAGTGGTTCAGTACTTTGACTATAATGCACAGTATCCTGGGTTCGAGCCTGGGCATTGCATTGTTTTATTTTACAACTGTCTAGACAGGCTAGGAGGTGTGTGTCTGTGTAAAGGCGGCTTTGATACAGCTTGCTCAACGTTGCCCGTCGGTAAGCCAGTTGGCACGCTGCGCAGCTCCGCGCAAACGGCTTACACTGGTTAACGGGTTATTTGGCGATGAGCATGCATATTATGCTGTGTGAAGCATTGCTCAGCTACAGGCACACAGTTTCAGAGTGTTAAGTGCTGCTCAACTTCGGGCACTCATATTACACCTGTTAAACCACTGCTTACCTGCGGCCAGTCATACTCAGCTTGTTAGAGTGCTGCTCAGCTATGGGCACTTATAAATTTTTTTTATTGTGTCAGATTTCTTCAAAAATACATGGCCCATTTCATTACATTTTACTTAAATTATAGTTATATATATATATATATATATATATATATATATATATATATATATATATATATATATATAGATACATATATGTCAGGGGATTGTTTTGTGCTTATTTCACTAAAAATAGAAAATGATGTTATTGGGGCTCGAACCGTGACTACCTCCTCTTTGGCCAACGTCTCTACCGCTATGCTATTGCTACTTGGCTTAATTTGCATATTTAGATCTTATATGCTTTTTCAATGACTGCTAACTGTGGCTGAGCGAAGGGTACACCCACGCAAACGAACGCAATTACGGGCAAACATTTTTGAAATTATAAAAAAAATTTAAACTGTTGATTTTTACAGTTTACATTACAGTTGGGTTTATAGTCTGTGGGGGCATGTGTGGTGTTGTGTTTTTTGACATTTCCGTGGACTCGCTCGTGGGAGTTTACTTTCAGGACTGTGACTCTTCTGGGGGCGTGTCCCTTTGCAGAATTCGCCGTGTGGACACACCCCCTACTTTCCTACATAGACCGTGTTAGCCTAGGGTATGATTCAGTATGCCCTCATGAATATGCATGGCATGCTGACGTCACACTGTTTAACTGCAGCCTCCGTGTAAGACATATTAACTCTTACATGGAGGTTTCGTGAATCCTGCCTGCTGTGTTTCTAGAACACATCAGTTTCATCTCCATTAACACCACTGATGGATCATTGCAACTGTGGTCCTGGCCTGGTGGCCTTGATCCTAGTGGCAAGCCAGTCAATCACAAGTTGAAGTCAGGAGTTCAAGGAGGAGGGACTTATAACAGCAGATGGCCAGTCCTGCAGAGCGGGAAGTACAATATTTGGCACAGAGATACTCTTGAGAAAAGAGGTCATTCCACCACTAGACCAACTACTCACCATTCCTATGGATTTCAGTGGTGCTAGTGAAATACTTTGGAACGGCATCTTATTGTTTGTACCATCTAAAAATCAAAGGAACAAATAATAGTTCCTACTCATTCAAAGCACAACTAACAAGTGACAGTGTATCTCACTAATGTCACTCAACTGGGAACTCAGTTCTCTTATTCTGTCGTCTTCACACACTCATACCTAGGGGCAGTTTGAATATTAGCAGTTCTACTTTCATGCTTTCTGGATATAACTAGAACCTCTGGCTAAAACATGCATGAACACACAGAGGGCATATTGAATCTTCACAGAAACAGGATGGTAAAGAAAGGCTTGCAAAAGAGGAAACGAGAACAGGCAGATACATCCAAGATAATAACATGTAAGAGTTCAGCATTATACGTGAAAGTACTTCACAATGAAAATTAACTTTGCTTTTGTTCAAGAATAAAACAGACTTCCTGCTTTCTCTAATTAGTTAGTGCTGAGTTACATCTACACAGTCACCTTTTGTCTAACTGCAATAAAATGTATAATTATTTCCCCACAGAACTTAAAAAAAAGCATGTGAGTTCAGTAACAAAGAATTACATAATAGGCAGTACTGCATTATTTAAGATGAGATTCTACAGATATCAGTCTTCATGTAAACAAGGAAGCTAGCACTGATTCTTGCAGTAGGTCTGTTTGATGTTAAAAAATGTAAAAATTCAAGTAATTAATCCCTCCTGCAGTATTTCTGCAAATGTCTTGAGCCACTACATAGTCTATAGCATTAATCTGGAGTCAAATATGAATAGCTAGGCAATTCTTATGGCCCCATCATTCCATGCTGAAGATTGTCCACTGATTTGCAAACTAATGATCTAGTCTATATTTGGAAAGTTGTTGAACTGGGTATGTCTGATACCTTAAATTTTATACCCAGATTTGCTGTAATTTAATGATGTGCTTGTAAAAAAAGAAAGAAAGCTTGTGCCATCTTCCTTATGTTTTTTGAATGAGATGACTGAGGATGCTAAAAACAGTTGGGGGAGAATTCAATAAAGCCTACATTGAGTGATTTTCTGTGTAGGCATAGTGGCATGGAAGTAAGCAACACTGAGATCTAGTAAACAGAGCAGAGGGATGTGCACAAGCGTGCGAACAAGGAAGTGTCTGTGGCATGCAAATCACCTCATAAGCAGGTGAACTGCATGCAAATGAGGGTATTGGAGCAACCCAGCAAGCAGATAGGCAGTCCTGCAGACCCCGTGTTGGTGTCCGAAGTGTGCATAGAAAATGTCCATGTACAAGAAAATAAAAATTAAACAGGGGCTGTAGAAGGTCAGAAATTGCATAGTAGGCACAGATATGTGCAAAACTATGCCCTGTGTATCCAAAAAGTAATGCAAAATAATTTAGTATAAGTTTTTTTAATATCTATATTATGTTTGAGTGGCACAGCAGTGTGCAAACATACCATTATGCAAAAAAAATTTTCAAGTTTAAAAACAAAAAATAAGAAAAATAAGAAATATGTGACAGTAATGCATTAAAGGGCCCTGCGTGGAGTATGTACAATGGTAGATATATGTGGTTGCTATGGAGGCAGGCCCTGGAATAGTGTAGTATCCAGGTTATGTGCATGGATCTGAATGCAAATGAGCTGGGGCTACTGAATAGTAAAAATGGATTACTGTGTCCACAGATAAAATCTGTCTAGCCCCAGAACTGTCCTGGTGTCCACAGGAGAGCTAGCTGACATCAAAAGGGGCTGTGTCACTATATATTTAAGCAGATTGGAGCTGAGTAGCTCTCGTTTGCATGGCACGCCTCTCAGCTAAACTTGAGGACGTGTCCAGTGCTACTAAGCTTACTTTAGCTTTGGGGCACTTGTTTTAGCTGGTTTGACCATGTTTGTGCACTGTGCCACTGTGCTTAGCAGGGAAGGCAGTTAAAAAAAAGAGGAAACAGCCTGTGAAAGCCAATCATGTATAAATTACTGATAACCCATGTTCCACTTACACTGACCCATTCAAACACCTCAATGAGGTACCTGGCAGGTGGAATGCATCATAGTTAGCCAGTCACACAGGCTGCATCTGTAGCAGACCACTATAAATTATGCATACACCCTACAATCTGATTTCTCTCCCATACTCTGCACCACTGGAGTACAGACTTGGGAATTTTAACTGACAGAATGCTAGGGACTTCTGCTGCTCTGCTACATCTGTATGTGCTAGATGCTGAGGTCAGTGCTGATGCTGCTGTTGACAATAGGCCTAGACTGAGAAGGAGAAGAGTGTTCAGGCCCAGGGTAACCTTCCAGGAGCTACATGACCTGGAAAATGTAGAGTGCTACAGGGTGGACAGGGACATACTACAAGAACTCACAGAGCTCTGACGCCCTCAACTTAGACCTAGAACTAACAGAGGGGAATTCATCCCAATTGAAACAAAGGTATGTGTAGCCCTTACAAAGCTAGCTACAGGTACTTTTCAAAGACCAACTGGGGACATGATGGGGATCTCACAGGTATCAGCATCCAGGGTACTCCACCAGTTCCTAGCTGTCATGTGAACACATGCCGGTGAGCACATTAATTTAACCAGCACCCCTGAGGAAAGGGCTAACAGTATGCATCTTTTTCTACTGTGCAGCGCACTACCCTGAGGTACTGGGTGCCATAGACTGCACTCATGTACACATCACAGCACTGCCTGGTGAGGAGGGTAGAGTCTACATCAACTGCAGGAGGTATCACTCCAATTGCCAAGTCATCTGCAATTACCAGGACATTATCATGAATGTGTGTGCTGGCAGCCTTGGCAGTTATCACAACTCCCATATCTGACATGCATCACAGCTGTACCAGGTGTTTGCCAGGGGGATCATCCCATATGGCCATCTACTGGGAGATGCTGGCTATGCACTGGAACCATGGATGATGACACTCATCAGAAAAACCCACACACCTACTGAAGAATGCCTTAATGAGGCACATGAACAGACTAGGAACATCATAGAGCATGTATTTGGGCTGCTCAAGTCACAGTTCCAGTGCCTCAATATATCTGATGGAGCCCTGCAGTACTTTCCAGCCATATGTGCACAGATGTTCACGGTATATGCCATGCTACACAATATGATCCTGCAGAAACAGCTGTGGCAGGATCATCACAGGGAAGGGACACACAGCCCCCCACCAGTGCTAAGGTCCCCACAGCCACACCCACAGGGGGACTTGGAGGAGAAACTCCCTGAGGCTGTCCTTGTAGGCAGACGTAGCCATGCCTAGTATGCCCTGGCCTTGGCAAAGAGGCAGTGCATAGCACATGCACTAACAACCTAGGGTTCTAGGGACTGACACCTTACTCCAACTCAAATACATAGTAAAAAGGATGCCAACCTCACCACACAAGCTGTACCTTACCATGTATTGGCTATGTACTGTGTGCATCAGACAGAGTTAGCCCTGCAACACAGGTATCTCAACTGCTGTATTCACAAGATAAGTCACTCGCTTTTATAACAAATGTACAGGGTAGTAGTCTATAGTAGCTTATGTATGGACCTGCTGCATGTATGCAAGGGAAAAGAGTGGGCTACCGGGCTGCTTGCAGAGAACTAATAGCTATGTGACTAGCCCACAATATGCATTAGGCCACAAGGCAGCAATACCCACTGCAGTATGCAAGGAAAATGCCAAACAGCAGGATCATAGGACAGACGCACAATTGCCAATGCTAGAGTCCCCTACCCCCAACACATCAGTGTTCCCATACAACTGCAGTAACAGTATGTTTGCATGGATATATTCTCAGACCACACAATCCCTGGGCTGTCCCAAATAACTTGGCTACATGTTCGATTTTTCACAATATGCAGGGGTCAAATTATATATCTGTTTGCTGCTGATACTGTGAAGAATTAAATTGCACTTTCTGGTGGCTGGTGTGGCTCAGTGGGCTAAGGACATTACCATGGTTGATGGTGCTCATGATTCAAAGCTGGCTACACCTACAACTTTTGCATGTGAGGTACTCCTAAGCTAGGAGTCTCACAGACTGTCAATATGCCCCAATCTGTGACTGCAGCAAAGCTGGACAAAGGCAGAGACAATGGAGGGACAGAGGGCCAGACCTACAGATATTATACATGCTCTGAGTAACCTATAAAGTGGCTAGTAATACAGCAGGTTGCAAAAGGTCAGAGTTGCAGCAGGATGTAAAGGCCATCACTTAACTATGTCAGTACTTAACAATTCAGTGGGCTCCATTTAGTAGTATATTAATGGAAAACACAACTGTATGAGGAACAGAGCATACATATGGGGTGGAATGCTGGAGATCCTGCTAAAAAATGTACAGTGAGAGGTGTGAAGACTGCACCCTGTGTGGGGTGTTACAGCATGTACCTCAGTCACATCATACCTACAACCACTTAGAGCAGGAAATCTGGACAAAGCCATTAATAGTACTGGGACAAAGGCCCAAATATAAGAAGAAGGATTAACTACTGGCCAGACAAATGTAGACAGTTCAGAGAATAACAGGTCGTGCAGTAGTATGGATTTCCTGGTGTGTTTGGAGTCAGTAACTCTAATGTCTGTCATCATTTCCTAATGTCAATCTATAATGATCTACCACTGATTTACCAGAAAATCAGAATGCTATGTAAAACATACCATACATATGATGCAAAACTCTGTACAGTCTATTACAATCTGTAAAGTCGATAGGTATGCATCATATATTATGTTCAGCACACACCCGGGAATCCCTTGGACAAAATATCAGGGAGGTGCTGTACTGTTGAATCAGGTGCAACAGCCAACTGGCTGCAGCACACAAAATCCTGGACTGGAGTGGAGGTAAGTCTGGCCTGGAGTCACCTTGTAAGTACTGACAGTCACACTGGGTATGCCTCTACACTTAGCTAACCTGAGCTCATGTCTGATGCCTCATCTGCCTATACAACTGATATTTGAAAATATGTCTGTGCATACAGACAGCTATGTATATGTATCTGCCTCTCCCTATCCCCCTCACACATGATTATCATATCTGTACGTGGCACATGCACATATATAAATAAATATGGATCCCCTTCAAAACATTGAATGGTTATAACATTGAAGCTCAGAACATTGAAACCATAACATCTAAAACCCATAAAGTCTAAAACTCACAACATCAAATTTTATAACATTGAAACTTTGCATTACAACTTCAAAACTTACAAATCACATGTAAATAATATCCCCTCCACCTAAAACAAAACCAAAGTAGGAAACACACATTGTGCTACATTTCTGCAGGGGGAGCAAGCCCTGCTGCACCCCTCACACCCACCGTAAATGAAATATACCAACTTTGAGATCGCACTACAGTAGGTTTAGGAAATTAACCTTTTCCCCACTGTAGTGCCACCTCGGAGTTGGTATATTTAATTTATGGGGTGTGTGGGGGGGTGGAGCCCCCCACATAGGGGGTGCAAGGGGGGCTTGCCCCCTGCAGAAATGTAGTACAAAGTGTGTTTACTACTTTGGTGCTGTTTTAGGTAGAGAGGATCTTGTTTACATGTGATTTGTAGGTTTTGAAGTTGTGATGCAAAGTTTCAATTTTATGAAATTCGATGTTATGAGTTTTAGACATTATGGGATTTAGATGTTATGGTCTCAATGTTTTGAGCTTCGATGTTATCAACTTTAGATGTTTTGCAGGGGATCCATAAACTTGGAATTAACTGCCTAGTGATCTTACTTCAAAATTCTCACTAACTCAATTAAAAAAAAAGTCTAACACAATACTTTAAAACACATTGGCTATGTCTGTGTGCCAATCCCGACTACTCTATCCTACAACCATATGCTAATAGAGGACTTCTTGCTCCACTTTGACTTCATCCTATCTGTTTGCCAATAACCTACCAGCTTGTACTAATTTATGACAATAACCTTCCCGCTTGTATTAATATGTGACACTCTTTCTGACAAATGTCTACTTAGTGAATGAAACGCTGTACTGAATTGATATACTATTAGTGTGTGTGTATATATATATATATGTATATATATATATGTATATATATATATATATATATATATATATATATATATATATATATATATAATTTTTTGTATGTTTGGAGCTTTTCTCCCCGGGCCTCTGCTGAAAATGGACATGTATCTAGTTAGACTATCCAGGTCAACAAATGTAAAAATAAATAAGTAAAATATATATATATATATATATAGAGAGAGAGAGAGAGAGAGAAATGTGTAGAGTGATGTACACCCTCCATGTGTATGTATTTGACACTGTTGCATAATGCACACACACAGCTACACCCAAGTTGACATCCCTGTCATATATATATACATATATCTATATCTATATATATATCTATATATATATATATATATATATATATATATATATATATATATATATGTGTGTGTGTGTGTGTGTGTGTGTGTGTATGTGTGGGGATGCTATTGTGCTGCTGGTTTATAATTTTGCAGTTTGTGTTCCTGTGTTTGGTTTGGGATGTACAAATGTGTTCATCTACATGCAGTATGCCGATGTTATCTGCATTTACACACACAACCGTTCTCTGATGGTAACAGACCAAGGCTGCATAATGACATAATCCACCCGACCACAGAACACTGTGTCTATGGAATGTCACCCTGTAGACAGACAATTAAGAGCAGTTGGTGTAAGGTGCAATGGCTTCAATGCAGGACTTGGACAGGCCATAATGTCACTTACCAACTGTCCACCTAGCAAACTGCAACCAGCCAGAAATGGCGATAATTGTAACTGTACACACATAGCTGGGGTATTAACAGGTACCACACTGCTAGGACAGTAGATACAATAACAACATAAAGCAGGTTCACGTTGCAGGCCACACATGCTGTGTAATACAAGTCTACTTTGAGTAGCCCATAAGTACTGTGGCTGCAGCCACATAAACACCAGATGTAACTGGTGGTATGTGCAGTAAGTACTGTGAACTAGAGTATGTAATAGTAGGTAGGTAGGGGGTTTAATATCAGATCAGCCACTGTGTGTGTGTGTAGATATTTCTTTTACAGCAGTACAGACATGCCCATCTGGCCTATGTCTGTGCAATGGTGAATCATTTTATGGCCCTGTGACTAGTGTCCTCCTCAACATTGGCCTCCCTATCAACACCTGCTGATGTCATCCACCCTAACAACACTGCCTGACAATCTCAAAACAGATAAGCTCTGTGGTACACGCAATAAGTCCTTAGTGCTATAGTGTATACTAATAGATAGGTAAGGGTTCTAATCTTGCAAAAGACAACTGTGTGCATGTGTGAAAATATATCCCCTTGCAGCAGTGTACACATGCCTATCTCTGGGCAATGGTTATACATTTGAAAACCCTGTGACTACCTCCCAGTCTCCCCATTGATAACCTTTACAATGCCTACTGATGTCATCCACCTTAACAGCACTGGTTGACAATATGAAAACAGATAAGCTCCGTGGTGCATGCAATAAGTACTTAGTGCTATAGTATATACTAATAGATAGGTAAGGGTCCTAATCTCACAACAGACAACAGTGTGTGTGTGTGTGTGTGTGTGTGTGTGTGTGTGTGTGTGTGTGTGTGTGCGCGCGCGTAAATATATCACCTTGCAGCAGTGTACACTTGACTATCTCTGTGCAATGGTTATACATTTTAGGCCTTGTAACTACCTGCCAGCCTCCCCATTGGCCTCCTTTACAAGGCCTGCTGATGTCATCTGCCTTAACATCAATATCTGACAATCTCAAAACAGCTAAGCTTTGTGGCACATGCGATAAGTACTTAGTGCTATAATGCATACTGATAGGTAAGAGTTCTAATCTCAATAAGGGCAATTCTGTGTGTGTGAGTATACAAATGTATTCCCATGCAACAGTATACATATGGCCATATGGGTGTGCAGTTGTCATGCTGTTTACTGCCTTGTCACTAGCTGCAGGTCCTAAATAGCCCACATCTACCTAGGCATAAATGCTATGCACCACCACATACATTTGTATGTACAGAACACCATCAAGGGTAGCAGGCCTTGTCACAGGGTATGAGTGCATGATTACGCTGACTTCCCCCATTGTCCCTGACACACTGTTCTACAGATATGCACCTAGGTAACCATGCACATATAGAGTCGTACCTTATGGATGTCATATATTTGCTGTGCTGCCATCCCATCCTGTGCTGCTGTATTGCTGCCGAGTCTCCATTGCTTAGTGACTCATACCTTTGGAACAGAAACATATACAATTCTGTGAGACACCTGTCATTCTGCAACAGTACCTCCAATCTAACATCATGCAACAAAGGTACATAAAGTTTGATGTGTACTCATGATACATGCCAGCATACAGCACCTATCATGGCATAACACTACTGCACTACAAAACTACATGTAATGTAATATAGTCACACTGTGCATCAGACACATATTTGCATGTCCCTATATTGATGATATGGATGTCAGGGATGTGGCTCAGGTATCATCACATGCACATGATGTGGTGTGGGGGTGCCAGAGGCCTAGGCTGTGCCAAACAGTTGACAACATGTGTGTGAGTCAGGAAGAGGCGTTGGCTACCTGGAACATGGAGAGGTGCCCTGTGTGTCTGTTGGTGACCTGCATGTGACAGTGATATTTGAGTATGTGCATGTACACAGTCAAGCCCAGTGCTAGCCCTACACATGTATATGTTGGACAGCTGTGGACCGTACATGGCAGAGTGGACAGTTCACTGTCTCCGGTTATGAACATGGGAACTGGCTGTGCCAGGAGTGGCACTGGCACCACCATGCCAAGAGTCATATACGGTGCTAGTAGCGGACAGTAACTGGTGTCTGCTGGGCCCCTTTTCCCATGGGACCAACCAGGACCACGTGCCCATGGCCTGCCACGTCATGGTGTGGACAGCACACTCTCTTCTGTAGTGCTACAGGTACTGCCATTATAGGAGTGTGAGTGTGTAGGAGCATGAGTGTGCACGGTCACGTGGACTCTCAGCAGATGATGTTGCTGACCTATGTCCATGTGTCCAATGCCTGACTCCAACCAGATGTTCCAGCACCGACAATGTATGGTCAAGGACTGACTATGTCGCACCCCGCCATCTATCCAGTACATCAGTGAAATGATCCATCCCATCAACAATGTGGTGGAGAGAGTCACGGATGTCAGACTGTGCTGCATCCATAATCCTGAGCATAGATTCATAGATTCATAGATTAGTACTAGGCTAAGTGCCCTTGTGGGCCATTTTAAGCCTAGCCAATTAACCCATGTGAGAATCACCTTGTGCTGTAAGGTAAACACCTTAACCATTATGCCAACCACCCACTCGTTGTTGCATTCGGAATGCGTCTGTGCCTCCATGATGGACCAAAACATGGGTCAAGTGACCCATGCTGTGATACCTGTGACAAGTGGTGGATGGGCATCAGTCCTCCTTCAAGCACCTCTGTTAATCTGCATGTGTGGACCTCGGCAACTCTCTAGCTATTGCCAGTGTCTACACTCTCTGATGCCATAGTTGCCACACTCTCCTGTTCGATATCGCCACACTCTGTCCGATATCTGTGGCCTCAGGGGACTGCGTATGTCTGGGCGTACTGACTGTGTGCGGGGACAATGGAGGAGGAAGTGGGATGTCAACCCATGGGACAGATTCAGTCCCCAACAACCTCACCTGTGTCTCAGTATGGCCACCATCATCATGAGAGTCTGATGAGACACTGACATCAGGTCATGAGGGGGACACAGTCCAACCGCCACATTCACCTGTGAGGAGGAAGACAAAATAAGTACATTACTACCTGCACTATTATGTATGGTATTTTACACACACACACACACACACACACACACACACACACACACACACACACACACACACACACACACCTGAGGAGCCGCAACTTCATTACACATACTACATCTTATTTCTGATCCCATGCACAACACACAAACAGACTACAACTTACACAGACAAGACAGGCCCTTTATAACATGCACTGCAGCTACATCTGGTTAATGTTGTCAGTACTATTCACCTGTGAGATAAGCAATATGTCAGTGTATCTGATAGACCTACACCTAAAACACAGTGCACCCGTCTTGAGCATACTATGCCAGTTATAGTATCACTGCCTCAGGTATGTACCATCTCCATATTGTGTGTGAATAGGCATCTGTGAGTGATTGCCTCCTGTATAGCAAACTGCATGACCTTCTCAACAATAAGTGCAAATGTGTTACTGCTCCTGCAAATACACAACTGTGATTACCCATTCAATACACTTCAGTTAACTCCTCTCAAATGGAACATACAAGTATTGTACTCTGGCTAAGCATAACAGTTGTGCCTAGGGCAAAATGTCAGCCCTTAACATTCTTAGGGTATATATGATCTATAAGACAACAGTATCACACTTAACAGGTATAAGACCTTGGACTCTGGCTACACCTGATGTACCTATGGAAATGTGAGAGAGAGGTGTTGTCAGCAATACCAAATGTGGCATTGTTACAGGGTAATAAGTGCATATATCAACATGTACAGCAGTTAATGTGATACTGCTTACATTGCTGTCATTGTAAGTATGTGTGCACAACTGTGCATTACGACCAATCCCCCAGTGCAGATAGACATGACACCTGTGTACTGGTATGCAGAGGCTACCGCAATGACTGATACAGTATTACAGTGATGACCACAGGAAGACTACCTGGATGATCCTCTGATGTGGATGCTGTGGCACCCACCTCCACGATGTATGGGATGATGGATGGTTGGGAGCTGGTGCATGATCCCAGGTGTGCCAGGAATTCTTCTGTGACTGAGGGTGGTTGTTCTGCTGCTGGGCCTCCACCGGTAGCAGCATGGTCCCTGGCCACAGCAGCCCTTGGCCATGTAGCAGTGACCATATCTGTTGCCTGGTTTTTGACCTGCTCATAGATTCTGTCCTGTAGCCCTGTTTGGTTGACTGATGTGACAAGGTCAGTCCAAATTGCTGTTCGATGTTCACGATGCTGGCAACTCCTGGACAGCAGAATGTTATGATGCAGTCTGAGGCCATCCAGGATAATATTATTTTCAGTGTCTGAAAATGGTGGGTGCCTCCTTTGATACATCCTTCCTGAAAGAGAACAATAGGGGAACACATCACAGGACCAGATACATGGATATCCACTATGTATGGACCCTGCACAACCAAAATGGCCTACACTATCCACTGCCCCTCCCACGTCATACCCACAGTCTATCAACACACTATGTATGCAGCTATCACCAACATAGTAGCAATACTGGCTATATCCCTGTGTGCCATGACAGAGTGTGCTGTATGTCTCCACACCCACCAATGCCATCTACTGTGGTATGTCCTCTATGGGCAAAGTCCCACTACTATGTCATACAGTCACTGTCAGACAAATAGGTGTGTGTTATTACAAGTATATGGGGACAGTCCAGCAACACCAGTGTGCCACAATGACAGACAGCAATGCAAGCTTGTTGTAGTATATTTTCCCTATAGGTGTCATACCTCTCCAGTACACAGATGTTTGCAGAATGTGTACATGTGCCTGTTTGTGGTCCTGTTGACACAAACATGCGGATGTCTGGAAAATGGTTTGCCAGTAATTAATGGCTGTTGTCAGAATACAGAGAATCTGGCTGTCACATGCCAGAACCCTCAGAAAAAAATTTATGCTTCAGTAATATTTGTTACTCCATTCATACTCTTACTTTGTATGACCACTATGTAAACTCTCTCACTGAGGTTGGGCCTGTATTCCCCCAATAATAGTGGTTATGACCTGGATTCCTGCAGTAGGGGGTTGCCAGGTATGTTTGCTATAGCTCTAAAGTAATGAGATACGAATGCCGACAAAATAATGACCTAACCAGAGTACATCAGGGACACCTTTCCAATGTGTGAACTATTCCTGTGTGATGTTCACAGACTGAGAAGAGCTGGGTGACAGTACATCATGTGATATGACAGCTGTGTCCACCCTTACATAGTGTCAATATGTCTAACTCAAAATCCAGTAGAGTTTGTACAGGAGCCAACCATTGTAGGAAGGAGTGAGAAGGCCACAGCTTGTAATTTCATTCACAGCAGGCGCTGTTGAGAGGCATGCATGTAGCTGTTGGACAGCAGAGTATCAACAACATGTCATTCCCAGAGATGTACTACAGGCCTACTGGTTGTAATCCCTATTCCTCATAACTACATCCTCCCATCTGCGTCCCATTATATGGGGACTTGTATGACATACCTGGTAGAGTGACGTAATCCTTTTGTGAACAAATCCTCAAGAAAAAGTTTGCTAAATTGTACTTTGTCTTGATAAAGCAGTTTACAGACCTGTTTCCCATAGGCAGTTGCTTTCCTTTTCTAGGTCATGCTCATTAATAGGTAATTGTCTGTGCACCAGTCCTTGGCTCAGACTTGCTAACTGCATCCAAAACAGCTGGGTTGCACTTTCATTAGCCAATGACATGAAACAACAATGTAATATTTAAGTTCTTCATGTAGGGCTTGGCCTTTCTTAGTCTTTGAGATGGACAACAGTGAGGTGTGGAGACAACAGCATTGCAGAGGGTAGGTACAAATACTGTCCACTGTTGAGATTTATGAGGTATGTCCACAGTTTTTCATGCTATATTTGGCCATTGTCAAATGACATTGTGATTATCTGGCAGTTCACTGTTAATCTTTGTGGGTTGAGGTCAGTAAGGGGGAAGAGACATGAGTGTCAGACGTCATACCTGTCAGAATATGCATGCTGCTGCAGTAGCTCCTAGTCTGTCAGCTCACTATGTTTGTAGGGGCAAACTGTGAAACATGTCCCTGTTGCTCGATCTTTGACCCCCCCCACTTTATGTATGGGTGTTGTCTGGATCCCTTGATCTAGGGGGTTGTGAGGTATGATAGGAGATTATTTTGCAGATGTGCCTAACACTGTGAGAAGCACATAAGATGATTAAGGCACTTTTAAGCAGTTTTGCTTGAGTCTGTGTGGTGCGCCGCATCGCTTAGCTCTGCTTAAAACCACGCTAAAAATGAAAAAAGAAAAGAAAAAGGAGGTGATAGGAAAATGGTGAAATAGGGGCAAGCGGGGGAAAAACATACTGAAAGACAGGCAGGGTTGTGCAGGAAGGTTGTAGGACCATAACTTTCTATTTCGTGTACAGCAGCAGCTGTTTGGGTTTTACAGAATTTGGAATTTGGAGCCTCAAACCCCAGAGAGAGAGGTGAGGGCAACATAAATATGTTCATTAATTGGTGTAATAATTAGTTGTGTCCAGTAGACACATGTGCAAAATGCAGCGCTATGTATGAGTGATATTTTTTTTTGTGAGACGCGTGTCCTATTTTTTAAGGAGACAGTGGGATGTTGGGGAAGGGATATAGGTACATGTGGGGAGGTTAGTTGGGTAGGAGAGATTGTATTTGCAGACAGACAAGACAGCATACAGGGGCGGTGTGTGACACATGAGGGTGGTAAACAATTTGGATGGGGAGGGTATTGTAGAATCAGAGGTGCATGTGCCTCCAGGCAGCTATAGCATGATTGAGATCTCCACCCAAGGGCAGTCAACACTGCTCCTTCACTGCCCACGAAGGTGGCTGTGCTAGAGGTGGGGCAACAAGACCCTCAGGCCCCACCAGGTTGTCAAGTCTGCCTTCAGTCTGGTACAGGCATTATTCATAACTCCTATGCACAATCCTGCTCACCATGGCCAGTAGTTGATCCTGGGTGACAACCTCCCTCTGCCCTGTCCCCTGAGGCAGTTGCACCCGAAGGTGGTACAGGGCCAGCGAAGGGGGTAACACTTGCCTGGGTCTCAGATGAGCTGCTACCTGGTCCCATGGCCACCTGAGGTATTGTAGGAAGATCAACAGGAACCAGCCTACACAGACATGCTGTCAGTATGGAGGTAGAGCATTAAACATAAGTGAGTTATGACACAACCATTGTTAGTAATAACAGCATGCCAGCACATTGTACATAATCCCAGTACAGTTAAATGCATATTATGTGAAACGCAACAATAAATAACAGAACAAGTCAGTTTATTAACAGCATGCCAGTAACAGTTATGGTATAAGGCCAACAGAATGGTAATTCAACAAGATATATTAATATGCAACCATATCAATACATAACATTAATAAGACACATGCCCAAAATACAGTTTTTGGAGCAACATATGTTAATAGTAAACCATAACCAATATTAATATGTGAAGATAAGGGGTGGAAAAAGAGAGAAATACAGTCCATTAATACCATCATGGGCTATATACTTGACAACAGTAGTACTAGCTACTCTACAGGTCTGTCCTTTCTTTATATGCAAATGTGCCCTATAGCTGCTGTAGCACATACATACCTCTCAAGCTATCTGCATGGAACACTATGGGCCAAGCAGTAACACCTGCAGGTACACAACTACAAAGAACACCTGCACATCAAGTGGACCTACATAACTATGAAGGAATACTGTGGGCTAATTTACTTTTGATTTGATACTGATATATAATCATGCCGATGATACATCTGTGACAGAGGGATTACACAACAGCAATTACATTCTGTGACAGTGTGACACTTGAGAGACATGCATGTGTAGTACAGAGAGTGCACAACTATCATGCCATGCTTGGCAGGCATGGGGATCGTACCTAATAGCACTGACTGCATGGGATATATGCATCACATGCAGTAACTAACTGCATCAGTCTATACAATTCTCTCCAGGAATACAGCCATGCCTTGATTACACATTTTATTTCTTTTATTTTATTATAGTTTGTTATTATTGAACCTGTTTCCTTTATTCTTTGGATAAGGAGCACATTTGTGAGAATGATTTTAACAATCTGTGACATCTGAACAAACAAATATTTACACATACTATGAGCTAGCTCACCCTTTTACCTGTGTCCCTGTGGAGAGAATTATATCTGTTATTACAAATATTACTTCTTTTATTTTCTTATAGTTTGTTATTATTGAATTTGTTTCCTTTATTGTTTGGATAAGTAGCACATTCGTGAAAATGATTTCAACAGTCTGTGACATCTGAACAAATAATTATTTACACTTACTATGGGCTACCTCACCCACTTACCAGTAGTCCTTGTGGAGAGAATATCTATCATCATAACATATGTAATTCAGTAATAATTATTAGGACATGTAACTGTATTTGAACCCTGGTCTGTGTCTAGTAAAATGTACTTTGTACACAGCATTTAACAAACTCAGCTGCTGAGTCACTGCTGATATTTGATTGACTGATTTTGTCCTAGAGCTACCTTGGAAACAAAATATGACCTGCTACTAATACTACAGTGTTATAATACAGTGCACTGACAGTTGGACACAGCTGCATGACATGTAATCATGGCAGAGAGACTAGATAACCTATATATTACTAAATAAACTGCAGGTGCATACAATATATTGTTACTGGGTTGAAATTTCAGCTCACATTCCACAAGTACTGCACAACAGCTCATTACAGATGCTGTCATGCATTTACTGGTGTTCTTTTGAGTTTTTATTGACCAACAGTTAATGTAATGCAGGTGTTGCAATACAGCTGTAATTCCACAGTTATTGTGACATAAACTTTATTTCATTTAATTAATCAAGGTAAATGATTTACTCTTTCCTGCTTATTGCAGTACATTTGGCAGTAGTCACTTATTGCAGTCCAGGTCTATGACCACATTCATTACAATAGTCAGAACTGTTTATATACCTAATGGCAGTTAATGCTTTACTCTTTCTTGGTTATATGACTATAGATTGGAAGATACATCCATACTCACCACACTCATGGGGCAACCTGGCCAGGCGCCCTGCATGCACCTTGATGTTGCAAGCTCTCACCTCTGCCACTGTTGGGAGAGAAGCACACCATTATGCATACCAATTTACCAGACATTCATAGTTAAATATTGGTGAAACACAGATAAACATATTTACACACTTGTGGAAAATTGCCTGCCTGGAATTCTTGGACCCAGGAATCAAAGAGAGCCCCCTTCTTTCTTTTCAGGATATGATGGTGGTGACCTGTGCAGGGGATACTAGTTGCACTGTTGAGATCCCTTGCCAGCCAGTCCCAGGCCTCTGCTTTGTACTCTGAGTCCTGGTAACCACCCTGCATGAACCAGTCTTCATGGTTTTTGACTAGGAGTCTGCCCATGACCTTAGACTCCTCAATGCTCCACTGCTGTGCCCGAAAGCACATACCCTCTCCAACAGCTGCCATAGTATCCTCACAGGTTGAACTTCAACAGATTCTGCAGTAGTCCTGCCTATTGGGCTTAATATGCCATGTTTTCCTGTAATTTAACACCATTGGGCAATTTTTAAAAATGTGGCGTGCTTCTTAGCACCAGGCAAATCAGCTGAGCTCAGCTCAGCAGTGCTTAAACTGGCAATGCTTAGAAGTGCACAATCCAATTAAGCAGAGCTGTGTGGTGCCAAGCAGTGCTAAAATGAATCTTGTTTAAGCATTGCTTGGCATGGCTTAACAGAGGACATCAGGATTTAAAAATAATTGCCATAATTTGTATTTGGAAAATATAAATGCTTAATAACCCTTCTGTGTACTCAAACCCTTAACCTATTGCACATAAGGCTGTCACTCTAACCATTTGGCTTCATGGATGTATAGAATATATCTCTCTCACCTACGTTTAAGCACTGCTAAGCACCAAGCCATGCCACGCAAACCCATTCACTATGCTTAGGCTTGAGCTTTGCATTCATAATTAAATGTATCCAGTTTCTATTTTTAGATATCTGGCACTTGTCCATCACTGCATGCCACACCATGCAAACATAAAAAAAAATTAATACATATGCATGCATTGATTTACTGCACTTTGACAGTGCAGGAGGTGTGTTAATCATATCTGGACACAGTAACATACTCCCTTCACTAATTCAACAACTGTGTTACACAGCTCTCCCTCAGTAACGTGCCTTCATTAATATCTATGGTGTGCTACCAAGTTGAAACCACGTACATGACCACGGTACCTTCCATGTAGACTATACACTATGCCTACATGGATTTTATTAAATCTGGGCGTTGGTCTAATGGCCTGTGTGAGTGAGAAGTACCCTTCTTTGAAAAGTAAAATTAAATATTTTAAGAGAGGCCTGAAAGTAAGCAGTACACTGTGACAAAGGAAGTAAAAAAGAGATATGTTCTGATCCTTATGTGTGAAAGAACTTTCAGAACACCTGAGCAATGGACAGATACCTAGGTATGCTAGATGTTGAGAATTAAATGGGGCCAGGAGGAGCCAATGTATCAAACTGTAGAAAGGTTGATAGGTAGCTGATTTCATAAGTATGAATGCCTAGAAGTCTAATTCTGTCTTTTGTATATGAAAAGATTGATGGACTCTGCCTCTACCTGGAATATTAATACAACCTGCATGTGACAAATACTAGAAAAAATGCCACAAACATGAAACTGCCATTTCTTTGAAGGAGAATTCTATTATGTTGTCTATTGAAACATTAACCTGAACTGGCAAACACCGTCACATAACCCATCTGCATCTACAAAGTTGTATCAGTAGAACACTGTTTTTATTATTGCAGTTGTTTTCATTGAAGTTTGGGTTTCTAATGAAACTTGTTGAATTGTGTGAGGTTATTTGTTCAGTACACAACAAAGTCAAGCATCATCCATTTCCCTTTCTCTGATGTACAATGACCTCAGTATCAATTATATTAAGTAAGGAGGTACATAACATGAAGTATTCAGCTTAGGGTTGGAACTTTGCCTCTTATATGAATGCTGAAATGAAATTATTATTCAAGCACTTTTTATTTATTTATTTATTAGTGCAATAATTTGATGTCTATGCTATAATATGGCTACATCAGGACCACAAAGGAGTTTAAGCAACGTGGCATGCCAAGCTTTGATGAACATTTCCACCATGCAGCAGGGATAACATAACATTCTGTTTTTACAAATATTGTCTGAGAAATTAAGGTGGGGTAATTTATCTAATGACACAGAAGCTGCTAACCAGAGATGGATTACTAGATTTAATGCAGACAAGCCCCCAAGGTTGAATCAAATGGTGTCACTTAAACCTTTTTTAAAAGCTCGACCTTTGAAACATTGACTCTCTTGAATTTTTAGATTTTTAATATGTTACAATACATTTTCTATATATTTTATACATTGTATTTTAGATTGTCTGATTATTTATTTATATATATATATATATATATATATATATATATATATATATATATATTAGCATTTTATATTTCACATAAACATTTTTAATGTATGTATCTATATAAGCTAGATGCACTGGTATCGTATATTTATGTATGTTTTTTATATATATATGTATATATATATATATATATATATATATATGCATATATATGCATATATATGCATATATATATATATGTATATATATATATATACATATGTATGGATATATAGTGTTGTCGCTAGGATTATCAGGTTTTAATTATATATAGTTATACACCATACAAGGTTATACACATTTCTTATTTATCTTAGCTATAATTTCTTTAGTGTATGGTCTCTTTAATTGCATAACTGTGCTAATATGTACTGATGCACTAATTGTTATGTCCTTATTGGGTACAACTGAAATTTTGAAACATCATGTGACTAACCTCCAGTATTTAATGAATTATGGGATTTTTAACTGTTGTCTGATGAAGGGGTAGATCCCTGAAAATGCTTACCACTGTTTTGTAAGGATTTATTCTTTGTAACTTTGTTTTGATTCTTTCTTTATTTTTGTAATAAATTTCCCAGCTGTGGTACTGTTAGTGCTCTTACTTTTGTAGCAGGAATAACATAGAAGACATGCCTAATTAGTAGTGGTAGTACCAGAATTTTTGTTGACATAAGTTTGTGGCCAAATAGCAAAGACAGTATAGACCAGTGTTTCAAAATGGCTTCAGCTTTTTTCTTCATACTTGTGTAGCTCAGCGATGACATGTTTCAGTTCATTGGTGACATGCTGTCCAGTCTGTGTGAGAGGAGAATATCCAGATGTTGAAAAATGACAAGACTTATGCCCACAAAAGACAAAATGTAACTTGTATTTCATTGGCGAGAAGAATAGTTACGATGAAGTGTTGTGGTTGGCTAAATTACAAGCCAGTCCTAAGAAAGTGAAGAACTTCTGTCGAAGAGGCCAGCAATGCTGTACAATGTTCCTAGAAAAAGCAAAAGGAATGTACAGCAAATCATCTGAATAAATCAAATGATTATAGCTTTCCCAACTGACTGGAACCAGTCTTTATACTGATAGCAAATGTCTCAATAGCCAATCAAACCTGAAATATGATAAAAGGCAACAAGTTTTTAGCACTCTACAACTATAAACAGATTTGAAAGTATAAGGCCAAAAGCAAATCTGTGTTTGTCTGGCTAACAAATAAGTAAAATAAGGGTCTGTATTAGTTCATTGACAGCTTAGGTTGTCGAATCTGTAATGATCAACATCTAAGCTTCGAACTTGCAAAATCGCGAACGGTCATTTAAGCAAATTCTTTCCTAGGGAAAGAAGTCGCTTAACCATTATTGAGGATTTGCCCTTTCAGCAATTTGGAACAATCTCAGAGTTGATATATTTAGTTAGGGGGTATGGGGGTGAAGCCCCCCACTTTATTTTGGTTGAAAAGTTAATTTTGTTCATGGACGGCCTACTGAATTATTTCCTGAGGAAATAATTTGCTTAAGTGGCTGTTCGCGATTTTGCAAGTTCGATGCTTAGGTGTCGATCATTGCAGATTCGACAACCTAAGCTGTCGATGAACTAATATAGACTCTAAAATAAACACAATAGACACAAGTGCCTCTTGAGACCTAAAGCAATAAAATGACCAGTCATAGGGCACATGCAGCACAGTGTATACATTTTCAAAATAATTTGTTCATTATTTGAAAGTTGTGCTAGAATTAAAATTTAAAAAGTCCTGCCATACTTACTATGTAAAGTGTAGTAATAAGTATATATAAACACTATACTTCTATAACTTTGTGCTCAAGTATCACTTTAAAAGGTGAACACGTGTCCAATGCTCAGTAAGAGAGTAGCTTCAAACCATACACTTAAGTCTTTGTGTTTTTCTTCAAAGTAAACTACACAGAAAAGGATAAACAAAAGGTGACTTGGGACAATATTTATAACTGTAAAATGAAAATTAATATTTTAAAACATGCATACTGACTTGCTACCCAGTTATGAATATACCATGTTCCACAAAAGAAGTCCAACCACTGAGATAGACTTCACCAGGCACAATTAATCAGACTACAAAAGTAAAAAAAAAAAACGGAAACAGGAGAGGACACACAAAAGGCTCTTACTTCTTAGGGACATCTCTAATGTGTTTCAGTGTTTTCCCCTTCTTGTTCTGTCAGTACTGTAATGCAGACAGAACAAGAAGGGGAAGACACAAACACACAACTGAAATGCTTCTAAGAAGTGAGTGTTTCCTCTGTCTCCTCCCCTGTGCTTCCCTGATACATTGCAGAAGTGCTGTACATGAGCAGTCCATCAGTAGCTGCTTTACGAGGTGGAAAATTATTAAAATGATGTCATAAAATGACATCATTTTAAAGAGGTAAGCAATATCTTTTTTAAATAATTTCATTGTATAATAGCAATAATCCACTTCTGAGTTTGGGTAATACAGGATTTGTCCATGGCTGCATTTGACTGATCACTCAGACTTCACCCTCCTGATTATACCATTGCAACCATGGGTATATCCTGCATTACCCACAGCCAGTTATGGATTATTGTTAAAAGATTATACACCATTGTACAGAGATGGTTCATAATGTAAACCACATAGCCCTATGAAATTTACAGAATACCCTGAGTATTGTCTAGTGGCTGCATATTGTGCTATGCATATGGAAGAGTCCAGATATGGATTACTTATACAAATAAGAGTGATTGTGCAGGCCCACAATTCTGAAATGTTGATTCTTTGCAGTGCTGCCATATATGAAGACTAAATGTTATAGCAGTCCACCAGTGGAATATCTGCTGAAATCTGATCTAAAGACACTCAAATATCCCAAGAAGGAGTAACGCAGACACATTCATGCTGCAAGGATAATTGTCTAAAGTTGAACATCAGAAAAGTAGCACTGTATGGTTTAGGAAACATGACCTCTCATATACCACGAATGACACCCACTTAAAACAGGCATCATCTTTAGTGACCTAGGCATTTTCAATGATAATGTGCTCTCCTTTGTATACTCGGCATTTATTGACATTGAGAATGTCTTCTACCTCTCTTAACTAATTACTAAGAACCAGTGGCAGCTGGTGACTTCAAATCAAAGGGGGCTGCAGGAGACAGCTGAATGGGTGTGGCCAACTAGAAAGGGGTTGAGCTATGCTAAAAAATGCAAAAACTGGGACTTTAATTAAATATGCAGCCCTGAGTGCCAAACCATCATTATGAGAGTCCAATAAAGACAAAATGAATTGTAGAAGAAAAAAATATTTCAATGCATTGGCTACATGACAGCTTACTTTATATTTAGAGGGAAACAAAACGGTTGTGAGGCATGAAAAAATAAATTACTTTTTAAATACATTACTGGAATGCCATTCAAAATCAAGTATAAAAAACAAGCAGCACTCAACTCAAACCACTTCTCCTTGCACTGTAGTTCTAATTATAATTTATATTCAGCTTTATAAAAGTAACAAGTAACATGCTGAAAGTAGCAATCTCTGTGATACCCCCACTTGTAAAAATGTTTATTATCCAAAAAAGACCTGCTGCCTGACAACAACTATCTACTTGTTTCATCAGGAAATCATGATCAAAGTAAAAAATGAACAGCAAATAAGAAACAAGCTCAAGATAAATTACTTAAAGGATTACTGCACAGGTTATGGTCCACACACGATAGATTGGCATTCTATTTAGTTTACGGGTAAAGCCTGCAAAGATGACTGCAAGTCTCCAACAAATGTAATGAGCTTCTGAAAATATTTTAATGCTGTCCTTTATTACAAATACTGTCATATGTATTTCAACACTTAAGGCTTATACGCTCTCTATTTATGTAAATATTCTTTGCATGGCAACAACAAAAATGCTTTCAATGTTGGTAATTTTTTAACAGTATGCTTATTAAAGCTTATTTGTATCTTGCAGTCTCAGACAAGCTTACCTGATGGTCATTAAAGCATTGCTACTTGAACACAGAGAAATAGGTGCTGCAACAACATGCATTTTCTGAATAAGAAGAAGCATAAATCAACAGTATAAAAATATGACAGAAAACCAAAATATTCTGCAAAATCAAGGACAGATAAAGAGCCACTGTAGTACTTGTGTCTACCTTGGATGGGGGCATACTCTGCACACTTATACTGCATAACTGCTCCTTGCCTTGCTTGGACACATCCAGAGTCACTACATGGGGGAGTGGGGTGCAACAAATATGTCACAATTTGAAATATCTCTGACTGACGGTGATGGCCCTGACATATTTGTCATACCTCTCAGCCTCAGAGTAAGAAATCTGGACAAAGCCATAAACAGAAGTAGGACAAAGGCCCAAAAATAAGGACAATTTTTAAATATTGCTCTTGTAAACTTAGAAAGATAATAGAACAGTAGGTCTTGTATTAGAATAGATTTTCTGAAGGGTATGAAATCTGAAACTCAAATGTCTGTCATTATTTTCAACTTTAATCTTTAATGATTTGCCACTAATTTGCCAAAAGACCATAATTTTATGAAAATCAGACCAAAAATGTGATGCAAAAATATAAAATACCCACACAATACAGCTGTGAACCTATCAAAGAAGGGACACTTTTTTAATATTAATACTGTTAACTTGAGCAGCTGACAAAATAAGAGAATCTACATGCATTTCTGAAATTAAAAGTAATCTATAACTGTGATCATTACAATTACTTATTAATTGTAAACCCTCCACATTTTCTTCCAAATTTGCAATTTTGCAGAGGGATCATTAGGGGTGAGCAACATTTTGAGCCAAAATCAGGGACAGTTGAGAGGTTTGGATATACCTAATTCTATAAAGCTATTTATTTGCATGTACCTCTCAACCTCTTAATGCAGGAAATCTGGACAAGGCCAAATATATTGGGGGAACATACAAACAGTACTAAAAATTGCTCTTGTATAAACAGACAGTTGACAGAATAACAGGTCTTGGTTGAGCATGCATTTTTCTGAAGAGTATGAAGTCTGAAACTCAATGTCTGTCATTATTTAGTGACTTAATTCCTAAATGATTTGCCAGAAAACCACAAATTTTTAGCTATTCCAATGTCCCATTACTTGGCTATTTTGCTCCATTTACCATAAACACTGTAATGCGCATACTGTTTTACTTCTACAATGGTTTGGATTTCATTTAAACATTTATTTTACATTTTACAGCACAAACACTAATAGACATCTGCTAAACAAAGCAATGTAGTCTCACAATGAAAATAGACTTAGCATTAAAACTTCTCTGCCTTGAAACTCACATTCATTGAAACAACATTGAAACCCACATTCAACGAAAATACATCTGGCCAGTGGTAGATAAAGATGAACTTTGGGCTGTTTTCAAATCATAGCCCCCTTGGGAAATATACATGTGTTCTTTGATACACCTTCCTCATTGTATTAAATTATATCCCTTGTATAATACAGTACAATTGTTAGAGGGCATTTTAAATTTATTGTTTTGAACATTTTTACAGTAAACAATGAAACAAAATGCATGCACCAATAATGACAAAATTGCCCAGTTCAGAAGATTTCCATCATAAAGGTCTACTCAAACTTCTACAATCCACCAGTATCAGTAAATATGCACAATCTCTGCAGAAGTAAAAGTCATCTAAATAATTCCACATTAAAGATATCAGTAATGAAGAGGTTCCTGCTAGCAAACAACTTTATATTTAATTGTTTCATCTACAAATAAAGTACCTGTTGCCCTTGAGGAATAAATTGCCCACGTTACATTAAAAAAATGATAAGCTAGTAATATTGCAATAGGGAATGGATGGCAAAATTATAACATGTTCATCATTACTAGATATCTCCTCCAAAGAGGACATTCTCAGGACTGCAGCATCCACCCCCTTTAAAAGTACAACACAGTACAGTGTCAGCAATGCATCTATATACTGTGGGAGTAGAACCCACAGCCTTCTGCATCAAAAGCAAGTACACTAACTGTTGTGTGATTAACAATGTAAGCAGACTCAGCATAAGCAGCACTAAACTTCTCTTCAAGCTCTCAGCTCCTTGTAAAATCCACTTGACACTCAACTGTATCTCTCAATTTTGTAGCACAAGAAATCTGGAAAAAGCCAAAATTTATTGGGGGGAGGCAAAAGCCCAGAAACTAGGAACACACATTAAAATTCTGTGTTACCACCATGCATTTCACTGCCAATTCTTGAACCCAGGACCCTATGCACTACAGTCAGAGCAACATTCCACTATGCCAAATCAGCTGCTTCTGGAAAGACAGGTAGACTGAAACTTAAATGGCTATCATTTAGTGAATTCAGTTCTCACCATAGCTCTCAACCTCTTAGCACAAAAAACCTGGACAAAGCCAATAATGGGAGAATAGAGCCCCAAAAACAGGGACAAATTTTAAATATTAATCTTATAAACAGAAAATTGCTAGAATAAAAGGATTTTCTGTTACCATATACTTCCTGAAGAATATGAAGTCTGAAATTCAAATGCCTGTCATTATTTAGTGAATTCAAAATCCAGAAAACCACATATTTTTATGAGGAACAGAGCAGAACAAAAATATGAGGCAAACATTTCACAAGTGGTGGTGGGTAGGGAATTCAAGCTCTTGTTACCTGCTACCAAGGTACAGGGTTTGAGTCTAGCCACCAGGTATATTTCCTGCTTTCTCTCTAGCCACCAGGTATATTTAACTGGGGCATTTCACAAACACACACACACACACACACACACACACACACACACACACACACACACACACACACACACACACACACACACAAAACCACCTGAGTAGGAACTCACACACAACCACTTGAGTAGGAGTCCCCTTTCTAATGCAAACACACACAAAACCACCTGAGTACGAGTCCCCTTCATAATGCAAGCCCAGTTACATTCAAACTATAAAGTCTGTCCACAATATACATTCCTGCTTCAGCCTGTAGATGTTGCAGTCCGACCCCCTTCCAGGGATCTTTGCTGTGGAACAGTATTTCTTGTTTATTTATTTTTAGTTCTGTGTTGTTTTATTTATTTTTTTCTTTCTTTTTTACAGCTGGGGGGGGGGCTGCAGTCCAGTAGCACAAGACACCCCTGCTAAGAACATCTCCTCTTCATCAATTAGCATTTCCTTCTAGTTATCTCTCAGTAGGCTCATATAATTTCTTATGTACCTTCCTAGTGCAACTTGAAACAAATTCCATCTATTTCTCTCAAAATATCTCAAGTATGAGCTTCCTATGTAACCCAAGACATCTAAAAGCCCTGTCCCTTTTCTCCATCTGCAACAGACTCCTACATAGAGATGTATGCCTGGCCTATAAACCAATAATTCCTGCTTGATATGTTACAAATCAGTAAACTAGTAGTAACATAAATACAAGATCAGTGGACCTAAATCTGCATTGTAACATATCTAGGACTTGCTGTTATGGCTATGTGTCCTAAGGAATTATCCACCTCTAGAACAAACTCCAACTTTTTGTACAGTAAAGCACATCTCTCACTATTTTCAAATATAAATTAGATGAAAGGAGGGGAACTACAATCTTACCCCAAACCTAGACCATCACTCCCTACTTACAGGGAGACTAACTAGTTAAGTGTACCATTTAGCTTGCAGTGACTAGGTTGCAAAAGGCTTAGCACACACACACACACACACACACACACACACACACACACACACACACACACACACACACACACACACACACAGTCACCTATCCACCAACTCTAACTATTCTGCAATCTCAAAAGCTTCCAGTTGTCAGCAAAATATATCTGCGTCATACAAGCATGATCAATTATACTGAGTCCTCATGTAACCTGTGTAGATAACAGCCTTTATCTACCATCTACTACATCTAAATCAGCATGAGCAGAATCTAAATTGCATATGTATCTATCCATGTATCTGATGTAACCAGCAGGTGGATCTGCTGTATCCAGATAAACCTCTCCTTTCTACAGATCTGCTTTTGATATGTTGAGCACTATTATACATTTAAATACTGTGCCCATTAAACAGAGACCAAACTTTTTGCCTGAATCCAGTTATGACTGTGACCATGTGAGGATTCAGATTCACGCAGTTATGGGCAATGTGGTTTTCACACAAATGAAGCAGAAGTTTTTGCAAATGATCCTTTAAATGTTGCAGAAACCATTTAATTTAATCTTTTTAAATTTATTTACCAGGTGAGTGCAATGATATTACTCTGAAATGACCTAGCCCTAAGGAAAAGAGTAACACATATCTATACTTGGTAATCTATCAACATGTTTATTGATGTAAGAATATCATTTTGCAGAGAAATCCTCACAGAGAAAGAACTTTTATCTGCCACATAGGTAGTCTTTAAAATCTAGATGCTGGCACTATAAAGGAGCTATCTTAACCACCAAGTTGCCAGGCAGGGTGAAAAGTATACACGCACACACACAAACACATACATACACAAACGCACACACGTGCGATGCTCGCGCGCACACACACACACACACACACACACACACACACACACACACACACACACACACACACACACACACACACAAAATGTGCCAGCTGTTAGAGACAGTCTTAAATAAAGAATAGTTTGCTGAGAAGTGGAAAGGAAAAAGATTATAGGGAATTCCAACTCAACTTGGAAGGTGTCAGTGTTTAATGTGATACTTACAGTAGAAAGAAGCATGCAGTGTTGAAACATAAACCATTTCAGTACATTATCAGGAGAAAATGCATGCACAAATCATGCAGGAAAGAAAAAATGGGGGGATTTAATAAAGCCTATATGGTCTTTTTTACTATGTAGGCATTGTGCCACACTGCTTCACAAAGGTAAGCAGATTTGTAATCCAGTAAGCACTGCTGGGTGGCGCGCATACATGTACCAACACAGGAAATTCTGTGGCATGCATATCACCTCATAATCTGGTGAATCTCATGCAAATTAGGCAGGTAGAGCTATCCAGCAAGCAGAAAGGCAGCCTGCAAGCCCCATGTCAGTGTCCTTAGTGTTCATGGAAAAACGATGCGTACAGGACTGTAGACAGACAAAAGGTGCTGTAAAAATGTAGGTAGATAGACAGAAATGGCATAGCACACACAGATATGAGTGAAACTATCCTATGGGTGTCCAAAAGTTACAGTAAATATGTTAAAATAAAAAAAAATGTAATAATCTGGGCATATTTGCATGGCACAACACAGTGCACAAACATGCCTCATATATAAATCAAAAATTAATATCAAGAGACAGAAATGTATTACAGGAACCTGCATGCAGTATATACAATGGTGCATTGGTGCTATTGCTAACATGGTAGGGCTTGGAAGCGTGTAGTATCCAGGTTGTGAGCATGGATCCCTATGCAAATGAGGTGGAGTTATTGAATAGCATAATGGGGTAATCGTGTCCACAGATCCCCTCCGTGTAGGCAGAGAGCCATGTTTGTGTCCACAGAGGAGGTAGCTGACATCAGGAGAGGGTGTGTCCACTAACTTCTGAGCTGATTGAAGCATAGTCTCTCCTGTTTGCTCAGTGTGCCACCATGCTGAACGTGCAAGTCTGGGTGTGTGTGCACTGACTGCTAAGCATTTTTTACCCATGAGGTGCACATTTGCATAGTGTACCTCAGTGCTCAGAGTATCTAAAAGGCCAATGATGTATTAATTAGTGTTTATCCTTGCTTAACTTAGACTAGGGCCATTAAATTATGTCAATAATATACTAGGCAGGTGCAATGCATCATAGGTAGCCAATCATGTAGGCAGCACCTACAGTAAAGCACTATAAAATATGCGTACACCTTACAACCTGAGAATTCCCCCATACTCTGCACCATTGGAGTACAGACTTGAGAATTTTAACTGAAAGAATGCTAGGGGCTGCTGCAGGTCTGCTGCAATTGTATGTGTTAGATGCTGAAATCAGTGCTGCTGCTGCTGACAATAGGCTGAGGCAAAGAAGAAGAGTTTTCAGGCCCAGGGTAACCTTCCAGGAGCTACATTAGCTGGAGATTGTAGAGCACTACAGGGTGGTCAGGGACATACTGCAAAAACTCACTGAGCTCTCCCTCCCTCAACTCAGGCCCAGAGCAAATAGAGGGGAACCCATCCCAGTGAAAGTAAAGGTATGTGCATTCCTTGGGATAATAGCCACAGGTACCTTCCAAAGACCAACTGGGGACATGATGGGGGTCTCACAGGCATCAGCATCCAGGGTACTGCACCAGTACCTGGATGCCATGCTACCACATACCAGTGAGCACATATATTTTCCCCTGACCCCTGAGATGAGGGCCGGCAATATGCAACACTTTTACCATGTAGCACACTACCCTGAGGCACTGGGTGCCATAGATTGCACTTATGTACACATCAAGGCACCACCCAGTGAGGAGGTTAAAATGTACATCAACTGCAAGGAGTACCACTCCATCAACTGCTAGGTCATGTGGAATGCCAAGGGCAGTATTATGAATGTGTGCACTGGCAGCTATGGCAGTTATCATGACTCCCATATCTGACATGTATCACAGCTGTACCAGATTTTTGCTAGGGGGACAGCACACATGGCAATTTACTGGGGGATGCTGGCTACACACTGGAAACATGGATGATGACACCCATCAGAAATGCATGCGCACCAAAGGAAGAATGGCACAATGAGGCACACACACAAACTAGGAGCATCATAGAGTGTGTGTTTGGGTTGCTGAAGTCATAGTTCCAGTGCCTTGATATATCTGGTGGCACCTGCAGTACTCTCCAGCCACATATGCACATATGTTCACAGTATGTGCCATGCTACACAATATGATCCTGCGGAAACAGCAGCAGGAGGATCAGCATAGAGAAGGGATACACAGCCACACTCACAAGGGGGAATTGGAGGAGGAGCTCCCTGATGATGTCCCTGTAGGCAGATGTAGGAATGCCCAGTACACCCTGGCATTGGCTGAGACAATGCATAGCACATTCACTGACAACCTAGGGCGCTGGAGACTGACACCTTTCTCCTACTCACATGCATATATTAAAATAGCTGATGCCGGGCAACCCACACAACCTGTTACCTATCCATGTATTGGCTGTATACCGCCTCCATCACAGAGTCAACCCTGAAATACAGCTCTGTCATTCTCAGGTTAAGTCTCTAACCTACACACTAATTGTAAAGATTACAATAATAAGGTATTGCATGTATGGATCTGCTGCTGTTATGCAAGGAAATATAGTAAGCTATTTGGTCAGATTTAACATCCATATGGGACTACTGATACCCAGTCCAATAGTATGTGTTCCTTAATATTCACTAGGCCTCATGGTTGGAATATTCATGACATCAGGCAAGGGAGATGCTAAACAATGGACACACATAATATTTGGACTACTGTCTACCAAGCTGATCATGTACTGCTGTTCCCCCACCCCCAGCACAGCAGTGTACACATATAACTGCTTTAACAGAAAATCAGCTATGGTATATCAGTGGACCTGGAAATCTCAGGGCTGTAACATAGATAGCACCCACACATTGCATGTCTCTCTTCACACAGGATAACAATGTACATATGTATACTGTTGATTGTGTGATGAATGACCCCTCTCTCTCTAATGACCTGTGTGGCTCAGTGAACTAAGGAAGCTAGCATGGGTGATGGTGTTGATGGTTCTAATCTGGAATTACTCACTTCTTCTGCATGTGAGATAGTAGTATGTTGTTTTTGTTACAGAATGTCATACCTCCCAACCTCTTAGTGCAAGAAATCTGAACAAAGCCAGAAAGATTGGGGGGACAAAGGTCCAAACATAAGGTCAGATTTTAAATATTGGTCACATAAACCTAGATAGTTGCTGGAATTAAAGGTGTTGCATTAGTATATATTTTCTGAAGGATATAAAGTCTAACACACAATTGTTTGTCTGTAGTTAGTGGAATGTATTGATGTCAACATTCAATAAAGCACCAGAAGATCACAAATGTATGAGAAACAGACCAAACATAGGAGGCAAAACTCTAGACATTCTGTCAAAATCAGGACAGTTGAGAGTCTACAGACTGTCAGTCTGTCAGTGGTGTAACATTACCAACCTCAGTCACATATTAAGTACAGCAGATAGCTGTGGAATGCTGTGGACATTTTGAGTGAAGTGCAATACTGCAGAAACAGGGCTGGATGTTAATGTCTGTAACATACAAAATCCCAGACTGGAATACAGGTAGATGTGGCCTGGAGTCACATTATTAGTACTGACAGTCCCACTGAGCATGCCCGTACACTTAGTAAAAATGAGCGCAATAACAGTTTTCAAGCAAAAATACTAGCGCGGTGTACCAGATAAATTTTTTTTGCTAACTGCAGCATGGATTGGCTGGTATATTTAGTGACTTGCTCATGCTCTGCCTTTTATATTGGTCAAACTTCTTGCCCTCTTTGTTTACATATGTCGAACATATGAGTGATATCAGAAATAAGAGGGTATCTAGTGCCTTATATAGGCATACAGTTAAACACAATGCTGCCTTATTTAATTTCATGGTTATAGACAAAATACAGGGTGATAGAACAAACAAAATAGGTTGGCATTCTATTTTAAATAAGAAGGAGAGGGGTTGGATCATTAAATTAGGGGGATTATTTCCCCTGGGTCTTAATGACCATTTGTGAATTAACCAATGGGATATTGTTAGCTATTATCTGTAGGGTATATATAATGCCTATGATTCTGATTATTATGATGTCACTGATAAAGGCAGGTTTGCTGAAACCGGTTTGATTTTGGGTGTTGTGCTATGCATTTCACCTTTGGTGTTGCCACTTGGTTCTAATAAAATATATATTATTTTCACTCACTACAGAGTGGACAGTTCACCCTCTCAAGCCCTGAACATGGTAACTGGCTCTGCCAGGAGTTGCACTGGCACCACCATGCCCAAGGTCAGATGCGGTGCTAGTACCTGATGGTGACTGCTGTCTGATAGGACCATGTTGTTGTCTGATAGGACCATGTCCCCCATGGGACCTCCCAGAACCATGTGCCCATTACCTGCCACATTGTGATGTGGACAGCACACTCCCCTGTGTAATTCTGGATGTACTGACACTATAGAAGTGTAACTGCATGGCCGCATGGACTCTAAGCAGATGGTGCTGCTGGCCTATGCCCGTGGGTCCAACACCCAAGTCCAACCACATGTTCCAGCACAGACAATGTGCAGTTCAAGGCAGACACTGTCTCATCCCATCGTCTGTCCACTGTATCAGTGAACTGATCCAGGGTATCTCCAATACGGTGGAGGCAGTCACGAATTACAGACTGTACTGGATCCATAACCCTAAGCATACATCTGATGTTCTGCTCAAAATGTGCCTGTGCCTTCATGATGGCCCAAAACATGGACCAAGTGACCCATGATGTGACACCTGCAACAGGTGGTGGACAGACAGCAGTCCTCCTATGAGTACCCCTGTCAATCTGACTGTGTGGGACCGCACCAGCTCTCTGGCTATGGCCAGTGTTTACACTCACTGAAGCCATAGTTGCCACACTGGCCTCTTTAATGTCTCCACCCTCTGACTGTCCAATATTTGAGGCCTGTGGGGACTGGGTATGTGTGGGCATACTTACTGTATGTGGTGACAATAGGGGGAGAAAAGGGATGTCAACCTGTGGGACAGATTCAGCCCCTGACAACCCTACCTGTGCCTCACTGTGGCCGCCATCATCATCAGAGTCCAAAGAGACAGTGACATCAAGTTGTGTGGGGGAGAAACCCCAACCCCCCCCCCCATCACCTGTGGAAACCAAGGCAAAAGCAGTACATTACTATTTGCATTATTATGTATGGAAAATCCACAAAGAGTCATAATAATGAGGATCCACAGCTGCATTACCAATCTCGCATCTTCTCATCTCAGCTTTTATGCACAACAGACTTCCTCACATCGAAATACACATTCGAATCAAGGCCTTTATAACAAGCACATCAGGTAAATCACATGAAACTTGACCAGTACAATGTACCTTCTAGGTATGTAATATGACACTATACCTGATAAAACAACACATAAAACCAAGTACACCTATCTTTACAAATATATACAAATACAAGTTTCAATGCCTAAGGCATGTACCATCGACTTTTTGGGCTTTACAAAGCATGTCTAGTTAATTGCCTCATGTATACCAGGAGGCTTATTTGCTCTTAACTATAACTGCAAAAGTGTTTCTGGAACCTTAGGTAAATGTTCCAGACTGGAACATACAAACATTCTACTTTGTTTACATACAACATTAAGTGTACATAGGGAATTATCCTAGCCCTTAACTTTAATAGCATATATATGTTCTACAACAAAAGCAGGACCATGGCCTTAGACAACTCCTGACAGACTTGTAAAAAGGTAAGGGTGAAGTACTGTCAGTACCACCGCATGCTGCAGCACAACACGGTAATACCTGCATATATCTCACATGTTCAGTAGCTACTGTGTTACTTGATATATTGGTGACATTCTGAGTATGACTGTACAACTGAGCTTAAACTCCCACCCCACAGCACATAGACCTGACACCCACATAAAGGTATGTACAGCCTGACAGAATGACTGCTACAATATTACAATGGTGATCACAGTAAGCTTACCTGCATGCTCCTCTGCTGTGGGCACTGTGGCACCCACCTCCATGATGTATGGTGTGATGGATGCCTGGGAGCTGTTGTGTATCCCTAGGTTAACCAGGAACTCCTCAGTGGCCATGAGTATTTGTTCCATTGCAGGCCCTCTACTAGTGATGGCACCATCCCTGGCTACATCAGCTGCCCTTCATTGTACAGCATTCACAATGTCTGCAATACAGTGTCAAACCTGTTAATATGTCCTGTCCTGGTTGCCACTGTCATTCACATCCCAGACAAGGTCTTCCCACAATGCAGGCTGCTGTTCCCTGTTATGCCTCCCACTGGATAGGAGGATGTAATGATTTTGCCGTAGTCCTTAAAGTATTAATTCATTCTCCACATCTGAGAAGGGGGCATGCTATCTATGATACATTAGTCCTGAAAGACACCAAAAGGGAAACACATTACATGATCAAATACATGGATGTCCACTATGTACAGATACAGCAAAAACAAAATGGCCAGCACTATCCACTGCTTGCTCACACATGTCATACCCCACAGTGTGACAACATACTATGTGTGTGGATGCAACCAAGATAGTATCATTACTGAGGTAGTTCCCTGTGTGTCATGAGAGATTCTGCTGTATGATCATGCACCCAACATCTGATCTACTATGGTGTGTCCCCTAAGGCCAACCACCCAATAATATGTCATAAGACCAGTGCCAGACAAATAGCGGTGTGCTTTTACAATCATTATATAGAGACAGTCCAACAACACCAGCGTGCCACAAAGACAAAAGACAATGTAACCCTGATATATTGTATGTCCCCTGTATATGTAAGACAGAAGGGTATCAATGACATGTCATTACCACAGGTCTAAGACAGGCTTACTGCTGTAATCCCTATTCACCATATCGCTATCATCCCATCTGCATCCTTTCATACACAAAAAAGCAGTTACATACCTGGTGGAGTGCAGTACTACTCTGTTGAAATGTGCATCTGATAATGTTTTGCAAAGGTGTGCTCTGTGTGAAAAAGTCTCATACAGAATGTTTCACCATAGGCAGCTGCTTGCATTTTTAAAATGCTTCTTATTAGCAGGCGATTGCCTCTAAACCAATCTGTGTCTATGACATGCTAATTGCAGCCTAAACAGATGAATTGCATTATCATTAGCCAATGACATGCAAACACTGCGCAATATATAAAGCTTTCATGTACACTGGGGCCTCTTTCTTAGCTGTTGAGATGGACATTACTGGGGTGAGGAGACTACATCATCTCAGAGGGTAGGTCTGTAGTAGAAACCTTTCCATAGAGCTGTGTGTACCACAAGCTGCAGCTGCTGCTGTAGATAATAGACATAGGCTGAGGGTGTGAACACTTTGGAGGACAAGAAGCTGTAGATGTACCTGTATCAGCTGTGTCAGTCTTGTTGTAGAGGCAGACCCAGGGTGAGGGTACCCTTTACAGTCCAATTAAGGCATGTGTGTATGATACGTATGTTAGGCAACTGTGTCACTAAAAGAGTACAATGTGACATATAGTTATGCTATATGGATATGTGAAGTGTGTCCCTACCTGCAAGCCTGTGACTTCCAGCACAGAGAAACTGTTCTTTCATGTGCAATGCTTTGTGGGGATAATGAGTGCATGAGTAATTAATTACTTGCTATCTTCAGAATAATGACATTGAAATGCAACACAACACTGGATTTGAACCCAAGACTTTGTGTGGCAAAATGCACTGTATGCAATGCATTTAACAGACTGAGATACTGAGTCAGTGCTACAGCAGGTGTTTTTGCAAGATATATGCTCACACATACAGGCTGTGACAAACATTTTTTACATCCATCAGTATGTACTTGGTTTTATATAGATGTATTTCTGCATTAGGGTCCCAGTTGTATATTTACTTTGCCATTGATGCCTTAACAGGTGTCTTTCTTCATGTTGCTGATAAAAGGGCACATTTACCTACTATTCCCAGCCTCACTTACTTCTATAATCATGTTTTTGGCTGTCTAGTGGTGTACTATTGCACCGGAGTCCAAAGTACACTCCCATTTTTTTCCATTACTTTTTATTCCAGTTTGGGTGGTGCATTGACAGCTCTGCTGAAACACACCTAATGATTGTAATTGACAATTATTATGTTTTGTTTAAAGCACCTGTTTTAATTAAATGTTGCTTGGTGTGGCAGGTTAATGCTGCAGGTGTGATGAGCTCGGATTTGATACATGGCAGAGGTGTTTATTTTGTACATCTGTCTTAGGATGTAATAACCGCATACAGTCATTATAGCTCTATTTACCTGAGCTAAGCAGTGTATCATATAGCGCAGTGCTAAAAAATATAAAGAAAATAAAAAATGGAGCTAGGAAAGTGGTGAAATGAGGGCAAGCAGGGGGAAAATATACTGAAAGACAGGGAGGGATGTGAAGGACAGGTGTAGGAATGATCCATAGCTATCCATTTCTTTTACAGCAACAACCGTGCACTTTGACAAATTTTTACGACTTTGAACTCTCCACCCCAGAAAGAGAGGGGTGAGGACAACATAACTGAATTGTCAAGCCAATTGGACTGAATTACATGTGTCCAGTGGACACATGTGAAATGGTCAGCTATGTATGGGACGATTTTTTTTTTGGGGACAGGTGCCCATCTGTTTTTTTAAGGTGAGAGCGGAATGTTGGGGAAGGGGTATAGGTACATGTGGGGGATGTAAGTTGCGTAGGTGAAGATGTATTTGCAAACAGACAAGACAAAAGACAGGGGTGGTGTGTGACACATGAGGGGGTGAACACCTTAGATGGGGAGGGTGTTGTGGAATCCGAGTACCATGTGCCTCCAGATGGCAGCAACAACACTCACGTCCCTACCCATGGGACTGTTGGCACTGCACCATCACTGTCCCAAGGGTGGCTGTGCTGGAGGCTGGGCACCAGGATGAGGCTGCCCCACCATGTTGGCCAGCATGCCCTCAATCTGGCACAGGTGGTGATGATAGCCATGGTAGACTATCCTGCACACCAAGACTGGCAGCTCCACCTGGGTGACAACTTCACCACCACTCTCAGAGGGGGGTCCTTCCCCGTCCCGTGAGATGGTACTATCCAACATTGCAGGTCATGCAGGGCAGCAAAGGGGGCACCACTGGTCTTGATCAAATATGTGCTGGGACCTGGTGCCATGGCCGGTTGAGGCAAAGTATGGAGATCAGCCTGAACTGGCCTACCTTGACATGCTGTGTTGAATGAGGTATATCAATAAATTATAGCTAGTAATAACCAAACCATTGTTAGTATTAACAGAATTAAACATCATATTTATTCATCCAAATACATATTAATGCATATTATGTGTAACACAGCATTAAGTAACATAACAGTCAGTATGGTAACAGCATGCCAGTACAAAGTAAACCATAGGGCCAACAAAACAGTTAGTTTACCAGATATGTTAATATTGCATCATAATAAAACATAATACTCAACCACATTTTCCAAAATATAGTTAAACAAAATATATTATTAAATCACAATAAAACCTAACAATAATCAACCACAGTTTTCCAAAATGTAGTTAATTTAACAAAATATGTTAATATTAAAGCATAATAATAAATAACAGTAATAAATACTTGAAGATAAGGGGTTGGAAGAGAGAATAACATTACATTACTGACATTGCAGATTATATCCCTGAAAACACTGATAATAAATACCCCACAGGTGTGTAGTGTCAGTTTTAAGTACAGTGCCTCAGATTCTGCTATAGCTTGTGTAGCACATACATACCTTTCAAGTTGTTAGCATGAGTCAGTATGGCCCAGGCAATAGCAAATACAGGTACACTGCTACACAGAACAGTTTCACATAATGTGGACTTATATAACTAACCAGGTGTTCTGTAAATGGATTTGGTAATACCTTGCATTCCAGGTAATAATTTATCTGCTATCATGTGACAGATGGATTAGGCAGTTTTAATTACATTACAAGAAATCATGACACTTGAGTGGCATGTTTGTGTACAGTAAGTAAACTAGACAGCCGTCATGCCTTAGTTGGCAGGCATGGGAGTAGAACCCAGTAGCTGTGAGTGCAGGGGACATCTGCAAATAATGTAATAATTGATTGCAGCAACTTAGTACAGACATGCAAGGGATACAGCCATACTGGGATTGCACAGCTTTATTCATGAATCAACAATGCTGATGGACACATTCTTGGTATTGATGTTAACGTTCAGTGAAATCTAAACACGATATCTGCTCATAGTATGGGCTACCTCACCCATATATTTGTCATGTTCCTGGTGAGAGAGAAAATTGAGCATTACATGACTGATATTGAAAATTTAATGCTACATACCACTGAATTTGAACCCAGGACAGTGTGTGGCAAAATGTACTGCATACAAAGCATTTAACAGATTAAACTACTGAGTCACTGCTGACTATTGTGTAACTAATACTTGCCTGGAGATTACCTGGAACTTTACTATGAATTGAGCAATACAAGTTACATGACATTCCTCTGGCATTCTAGTCCTATTACAGTGTTATACCAGACTGCAGTGACAGTAGAACACACATGCATGGAAAACAACCATACTGAATATATTAAAAAGTTTAATTTTAGAATCAACAATGCTAGTGAACATATTTTATTATTATTGGTTTGAAATATCTGTGAAGTCCACACACAATATCGGCCTGTGGACTGGGCTACCTCACCTATATACCTTTATTACCTGATGTTTGAGGAACAGAGAGCATTATGTGATCAATATTGCCTGGAGCCAGCCTTGGACAGTACTATGAGTTAAGCAATACAGTTTGCAGGCCATTACATTTGCATTCTACAGCTATTATGGTATTAAACTTGACTGCAGCAACTTTACCATAAACAATCAGTGCATACAGCTCTACTGCAATGGTTTTGACAACACAATCTTGCTGAACAACATTTTGCTTACTATTATTGTTTTATTGAAATACAGTTCATATTGTTCATTTATTGCACTACAGCTCCATTTGCCCATTTATTGCACTACAGTTCTACTTACCCATTTATTGCACTACAAGTTTTCTTGTGTATACTTTATTGCAGTAAATGCTTTACTCTTTCTTTGCTTATTGCACTACAGTTGGCATACTAAATTCATACTTACCATGCTCATGGTGTAACCTGGCCAAGCGCCTGGCATGGGACTTGACATAGTGATCCCTCTCAGCTGCAGCTGTTGGGAGAGAAGCACACCATTATGCATACCAGTTTTGCAGACATTCAGCTTGCATTTTGGTAAGACAGAGAAAGACATACTTACATACTTGTGGGACATTCCCATCTCGATCGTCTTGGATCCAGGTGTCCAGGGTTCCCCTCTTCTTTTTTTCAGGTCATCATAATGGTGATGGCACTGCTTACCTGTGCAGGGGATACCAGTAACACCAGTGAGTTCCCTGGCCAAACAGTCCCAGGCCTCTGCCTTATACTCCGAGCCCTGGAATCCACCCTGCATCAACCAGGGTTCATGGACTTTAACAAGAAGCCCAACCATGACCCTGGATTCCTGAATGCCTCACCTCTGCATCCAACAGCTCACACCTTCACCAACACCGCCAGCTATACCAACAGTTGATTGAACTCCAATGATTGCTGCAGAATTCCCACCTAATCAGCTTAATATAAGCTGTTTTCCTGTTCTTACAGATCATTGGGCAACATTCAAAAAAGTGCTGTGTCACTTAGCAGAGCACAAACCAGTTAAGCAGAGATGAGCAGCGTGAAAACTCTCATAACCATGGTTTTAGTAAAGTTTAGCACCACACAAACATTAGTAGCCATTATGATGTTTATGCAGTGCTTAACATGGTTGAGCAGGGCTCACCAGAGCTCAGCAGAGCACAGTAGTGCCATATTGTACAAATCTATTGAATTATACAAAATGAGTACATTAAATTTCAGGCATGTTCTGCCTGTTATGGATTTGAACTCAGGACCTACTACAAGTATAGTCATAACTCTACCCATTTTGCTACTTGGATATTATGAAAACTGCTATACCTTCACATAAACCACTGAGATACCTGTTAACCATAGCTGAGCACCATGCTACGCTATGCAAACATGTATAAACAAACTTGGAAATAATTAAATACATCCAGTTTCTATTTTAGATGTCAGGCAGGTATCAGTTATGTATGTATAAGCTCCACTTGGCTCTGCTGCGCTCTTTGCTGCATCACACAAACGGCAATTAAAAAACAAAAATAAATGCAATTATGATAATTAAGTACATCCTGTTTCTATTATTAAATATCTGGCAGGTGTCAGCTGTCTACATGTGAGCACAGCTTGTCATTGCTGTGCTTCATGCTGCGCAAACATGTAGTTAAAAAAAATAGAAAAAACATAAAACATCATAAAAATGACATGTTACACATTTGACACACTTCACATTGCAGGGAGCCTCTAACTCATCTGCAGCCACAGTTAACCACTACACATCTCCCTAAACTGATTCAATATCCATGTTACTCAGCTCTCCCTCAGCAGTGCACCATCATTAGTATGCATGGCGTGCTGCTGAGGGGGAACCGTGGCCATGTACACGGATACATTCCGTGTCTGCTCTACACGGTGCCTACATGGATTTTATTAAATCCTGGGGATAATCTGATGTCTAGTGTACATCTGCAGCAGTAAGAGTTTCATTAACAACAAGTGCTGGTCCAAGCCTTTTATATAAGATATCACTGCATATTTTCCAGATTTGCAAATGACTAGGAGAACCTTTCCCTTGTGGCTCTACATTGCTCTGGCAAGACAACTATAGAAGCAGGTAATATATTAAAGCTTCAGATCCAATGGCTGGATAAACCTGCCCACAATATAACATAATCTGTAAGAACTATGTGGAGGATATTTTGATGCACAAAATTTGCAGAATCTGCCAAGTGCATTTGCATTTAGATCGTAGTTTTCTCTTTGAAGGAAAATATTCATTACAAAACCTTACATATATATCACATTTCAATATTTTACCTCTAAATTGCATATATAAGCATATCAGGACTGAGTCTGTGTACCATGCATTAAAATAAAAATTTCATGCTTTATTCTAATAGTAAAAATAATTACTCTGGATTGAAGTTTTGCAGATTTGCCTCATATTTGATTCTGTAAGTTCTGCTCAAGTCTCTTATCGAGCACTTGGTTTAGAATCTGAAATCATTTTCTCCATCACATTCTTAAATTGAAGGAGAAAGAAAAATCAACAGTTAGATTTCCAGACTGCTATAATTTAGCATGTGTGATATATTAAGTTGTTGGAGCAAGATTCCTGTGATTTTTAGTATCTCTCAAGTGTACCTCATTACAAGGAATGTACCTCATTTGGGGTCTTACAAAGTTCATACTCCACAAATTTCCACTCTAAAATGGTCTGCAACACATTCAGTGTTAGGATTTTTTTAACTGATAACCATGGTAAATAAAAGTGTATCATATTAATTCATTAAAAAGATCTTTTTTTATAAGTGAAACAAGCATAGTTTAATCATCCTATGACCCTCCTAGTTGAAGTTGTTATTAAGCCGTTAGTATGTGTTCCACATTTTGCCCATTTGTTCCACAATTTTAGGGCTAGTGCTCTTCATTTTGAAGATGAAAGGTTGAGAGCTATTATCAATGTCTTTACTTTCCTGTTAAGGACACTGGTGTATTACAGAGGGCTGCCAAACGTCATGCAGAGATTAATGAAGCACTCAGTTGAATTAAACATATGTCTGTTTAAGTGACAGAACATAATACCTAGTAATTATAATTTAGAATGATGCCACAATACAGTGATAAGATGATCAGCTTTAATAATTGGCTTAAATTCTGGTGTCATTCAAAGGGGATCCAATGTCTGTCTGCCTGGGATGACATGCTGGACAAGCCACGCTGCTTCACAAGGGATGGCTTGCACCTGTCACCCCTAGGTTTCTGGATATTGGCAAAGGCTCTTGCCACCCCCATAGTGCCTTTTTTAGGCAAGGCTCAAATTCTAAACCTACCACCCTAGAACACAAAAAAGGAAAAAAACTAAGGGTAATGCTGCTCAATGCCAGAAGTCTCAATCTCAAGATGCACGCACTCGAGGCCCTTCTCAGTATGGAGAACATCAATGTCTGTGCTGTGACAGAAACCTGGTTCAAGGCTCCTGAGAGCACTCCAGCACTATCAGGTTTTACCTCATATCATGCGTTCGGCCCCAAAATCCGGACAACACCAAGAAAGGAGGGGGAGTGTCCATATTCATAAAGGACACCCACACCTCAAGGTTGGTGGCAATGCACGATGCATCGGAGACCATCCAGGTGCAATTAACCATAGGCAAGACTGCTCTGCAATTTGTAGCATGTTACAGGCCACCCTCTCAAACTCAGGAACCTCACATGGCCTTCCTGAAAACATTGGAGGGGATAAATGTATCTCCAAACACCATCATACTAGGTGACTTCAACTACCCTAATATAGACTGGGAACACTACTCAAGCCCAAACACTCTAGCCCAAAGGTTCCTGGAGTTCATAAACTCAAATGCATGGAACAACTAGTCACCATCCCCACAAGAGGAGAAAACATACTTGATCTCATCATCACGAACATGGGATCACAATGTTCAACATTGGAAGTATACCCCTCACTGGTGAGATCAGATCATAAACTAATCTCGCTGGAGGTCCTCATCCCGCCCCACCTGAAATAAAAAGACCACAGTGAAAAACTTCTCAAAAGCGGACTTCACACTTCTAAAAACTAGTGTGATCTCCTTTAAGGCCTCTGAGCCAGTGGTAAACATTACTCAAACTGCTGAATCACTTACAAATGCCTTCTACCAGCACCTACAGGACTGCATGGATCAGGCAATCCCAAACAAAACTAAGACTCTTTGTACCAAAGGCAAGTGTCCAGTCTGGTGGACCCCAGCCATAAACAAGCTCTACAACAAAAGGAGGAAGCTACTACAAGATAGAGCAAAATCCTTGAAAGGTAAGACACCTTTGATCATTATAAGTAAAAAACTAAGAGCTCTCATAAAATCATCCAAGGCAAATTTTGAGAGAAAAATTGCCAAGGACTCAAAAGACAATCATAAGGCCTTCTTTAGCTATGTTAAAAACCTAGGAGGAAACTCCCAGATATGCTCAGAATTAGTTCAAAATGATGTGAAGATTACTGAACCTACACACATTGCCAACATACTGGCTGACAGGTTCAGTGCAAACTTCTCCCCTCCCCCCCAAAAGGAGAGATATCTATACCAGAGGATTGTAGCCCCCCAAACATCTCCAACGCCCAGGTGAGAACTGCTCTCTCCAAGGCAAAAAACATAGCATCCATGGGACCGGATGGTGTCCCCGGCTGTGTGCTCCACGAACTCAATGAGGAATTAAACCCACAGTTAGGACAGCTGTTTAATCTTAGCCTCACCTCAGGATACGTACCTAAGGAGTGGCACATGGCGACTGTGGTCCCACTTCACAAGGGCGGTGCCTCCACCGACCCTGGAAATTACCGTCCCATTAGCTTGACAAGCCTTATCTGCAAAGCCATGGAGAGGATCATAATGGAACTCATAAATAAAGACATAGGGAACTTGCAGACTTTGGATCCAACCCAGTTTGGCTTTGTCAAAGGCAGATCATGCCTTTTAAACTTGGTTGACTTTTTCGAGACAGTCACCAAGGCCATTGGTGAGGGAAAGGCAGTTCATACAGCCTACCTCGACCTGGCAAAGGCCTTCGCCACAATACCCCACTCGGGTATCATCGAAAAACTCATCAGCTTGAATGTAAACCCATACATCACAAGATGGGTTGCAAACTGGCTAAGTGACAGAACCCACAGGGTCAGAGTTGCTGGAGCCATGTCAGACTCAAAACCTGTCACAAGTGGTGTCCCACAGGGCTCAGTCCTGGGTCCACTCTTGTTCGGCATCTACTTTTCTGAAGTACAAGCAAACACAGGAGGGTTATGGCTGACAAAGTTTGCAGATGACTGCAAACTGGGCCATAGTCGAAAACACATCTGACACAGATATCCTTCAGAAGGGCCTCACAGAAGCGGATAACTGGTGCCAGAGCCATGGCCTAAAGTTAAATGCCAAGAAATGCATAGTTATACCCTTCGGGAAAAACAAGGTTACCCCTAGCTACCATATAGGTGGCAATCCACTGAGCACAGAAGAAGTCATCAGGGATCTGGGGACCCAGGTTGACAGTAGCCTTTCGTTTGACACTCATGTTGCTAAAGTAGTTAGGAAAACCTTCTACATTGCCCACCTGATCATGAAGGGATTCACATCTAGATCAAGGGAGGTCATTGTCCCCTGTACTCATCACTCATTAGACCTATGATTGAGTACAATGCCCCATTCGGAATGTATCTGACCCGACACCTGCAGCAGCTGGAAAGGCCCCAAAAGTTCCTCACCAAAAGGATAAAGGGTCTCAAAAATATGTCTTATGCTGCCCGACTGAAAGAACTCCAGCTCTATTCAGTCTCATACCGCTTGCTCAGAGGTGACCTGTGCCTGACATATAAGGCCAAGTCAAACCCAGATTTGATGAATATGCTTCACCTCAAAAAATCTAGATCCCTCAGAACCACAAGGGCGGAGACTTAAACCTTGACACGGTTATTAATAGAATGTGCTGGAGGGACAGATTCATCACCCAGAGACTCCCTATGCTGTGGAACAAAATCCCGGTACATGTGAGGCAGAGCACCTTGCTGGCCTTGTTCAAGAGGAATCTTGACCAATGGATGGGAGATCGCAGATATACTCCAGGGATTACTTCAGTGTCACTGCTTGACAGAGGCACAGCAAAATAATAGGCATAGTTTTATTCAAACTAAAGGGGTGGCGAAAGCCACATAACTATGGGCTAGGTTTATAAATGCCCTTGGGCAGATAGCCTAGTATGAACCTATGAACCTATGAACCTATAAACAGTCTGTAAGACAGTTTGGTATGTTATGTCTAAATTGGAAGCTTAAAGAATTCACTATAAGGCTAAGGATATATATGTCAAGAACTTGCTGCTATTGGAAGTCTTGAACTATGATATATCAAGGTTTATATCTGTAATTGGCTGCACTTGGTTTTTTTATCTAAAGGTTGCATAGGAATAACATTTGAGAGGAATTATTCACTTTCTGTAGTGTGATATCAAATTTTGTAGAAGTAAAGATTACATAAAATTATGAGGAAAACAAACATTGAAAATGAGTAGCAAATGAAAAACAAAAGATTTTTTTTAAATGTACTTTTGGTCTGACTTTCCTCACTGCCATGGACTTGGGAAGTCATGATCCTTCCAAATACAAACTTCATATCCACACTTTCTCTACCTAAGGTGAAGACTGTTCTCTTAGCTCACAGTCAGTATCATACTGTAGGCAGAGGATATACTAGCTTTTCGAGAGAAGCAGTGACAGCACTACAAGAAGCTTGCGATGCCCTGCTAATAACATTGACTGATGTCTCCTCCTTCCATTGACATAACTTGATCATTTGATGTGCCTCTTAAACTTCTACTAATGAGGCTGCTAGGCAGGGTAGAACCTTTCCCATCCTTTTCCCTGTGAAAGGAGCACTAAATTCCTACTGCATAGATTCATAGATATTTCAAGACCATTAAATCTTATGACCATTTACACTTTGCCAATACTCTCCCTCAGGCCATATCTCCTTTATTCAGGAAGGCCATAACAGACACTACTGCAGTCAATTTGTGAAAACCCATCCAGAACATGAGTACCTCCCTACTTACCTGGCAGAGATTCACCAAGCTGGGACAACATATCTTTATGAATGGAAAATCATTTTGGTAATAACAATGACCTTCATTAATAACCCCATATAAGTAGCTAACTCTTCAGTTTCTATGAATAATAATTACAATTAGAAAAAAAAGATAATAATTATTTCAAAATAAAGTCAGCTTTCAAAATTCCATCTGGAGCAAAGTCTACAGCTGTGGATACACCATCCCTAAAATAACATCTACAGCAAAGAGACAATGCAAATGACTGAGCTGAAATAGTGTAGTCTGTACTCGAGCTACGTAGAAACAAACTTACTGAGCTCTCTGTGTGGTTCATGGCAATGGTGAGGTGATATAGCATGCAGAGATGTTCAAGCAATGCAATGACATATACAAAGTTCAAGATGGCAACATCTTTAATAACAAAAAGTTGCTGCAACAGCTAGGATGATTCAGATTTTAAACACAAAAGGATTTCATTTCTGTTATTTAGCATATGTTACATTAGAAGAGGGAGAAAGTGCAGAAGATGAACAGGATGGCATGCGTGAATCACACCCACTAAGGGCAAGTCACAGACTGAAGCACAAGCTATAAAATTATACTTAAAACTGTGATATTACAGAAAAGTGCATGGAATTTAAGGGCAAGTCACAGACTGACGCACAAGCTATAAAATTATACTTAAAACTGTGATATTACAGAAAAGTGCATGGAATTGGAGTACAAATGGTTTTATAAGGTGGCAAGTCCCTATATCTTTCTTTTATAAATGAACTGCAGTCCTCATTTCCTCATTCATAATTATTCCTATACTAGGGTTACAAAGAAGTCAGTTCATAGGTTCATAGGTTCATAGGTTGGTACTAGGCTATCAGCCCTAGGGCCTATACAAGCCTAGCCATAACAATTCCCTGGCTATTTCTTCCCACACATCATACTTCCCTGGACCCCTGTCTAACAGGGCGACTGACATGATCCTTGGGGTGAATTTCCTTTCTCCCATCCAATCGTCAAGGTTCCTTTTGAAGAGGGCCAAAGAGGCACTCTGCTTGACATGTATGGGCAATCTATCCCAGAGTCTGGGGAGTCTCTGAGTCAGGAACCTATCCCTCCAGCATATTTTGTTTATTGTGATGACAAGGTTTAGATCCCTGGAGCGTGTGGCTCTGAGGGATTGAGATTTCTTTAATTGTAGCATGTCCAACAGCTCTGGGTTTGACATAGCCTTGTATGTTAAGCAGAGATCGCCTCTGAGTAGACGATATGTGACAGAGTATAGCTGGAGTTTTTTAAGGTGGTCAGCATAGGGCATCTGCTTTAGGCCTGTGATTCTTTTAGTGAGGTATTTCTGCGGCCTTTCCAGTTGTTGCAGATGTCTTGAGAGGTACATACCAAATGGGGCATTGTATTCTATAATGGGTCTAATGAAGGATGAGTACAGTGGGACAATGACCTCCTTTTTTCTGGATGAAAAGCCCTTAGTGATGAGGTGTGCCACATAGAAGGATTTCCCGACTGTTGTGGCAATGTGGTTATCGAAGGTGAGACCACTGTCCACTTGTGTCCCTAAGTCTCTTATCACACTTTTGGTGTTTAGTGTACTGCCACCTATATGGTAATTCACAGATACATGTTTTTTCCCAAAGGGGATAACTGTACATTTCTTGGCATTGAGCTTGAGCCCATGGCTCTGGCACCAAGCATCTGTTTCTGTAAGGCCCTTTTGTAGAGTATCCACATCATTTGGGGATTCAATAATGGCTCCCAGTTTGCAGTCATCTGCGAACTTTGTTAGCCAGAGTCCCTTAGTGTTGGCCTGTACTTCAGAGAAGTAGATGCCAAACAAGAGCGGTCCCAGGACTGAACCCTGAGGTACTCCACTTGTCACTTGTCTGGAGCTGGATTTGGAGCCGGCTAATTTTACAGTGTGGGTTCTATCAGTAAGGCAGTTAGCAACCCATTGGGTGACATAGGGATTAATGCCCAGCTTAGTAAGTTTATCTATGATTCCAGAGTGGGGAGTGGTGTCAAAGGCCTTGGCAAGGTCTAGATAGGCTGTGTGGACCACCTTACCCTTGTCCATGGCTCTGGAGACTGATTCAAAGAAGTCAATCAGGTTCAGGAGACAAGTTTGGTCCTTCACGAACCCAAACTGGGTGGGGTCCAGTGTTTGAAGGTTTCCAATGTCTTTGTTTATAAGTTCCATGATAATACACTCCATGGCCTTGAAGATAAGGCTTGTCAGACTGATGGGACAGTAGTTTCCAGGATCCAAGGTGCTTCACGCTATTTAATCAACATTTTCTCCAGATTTGTTCTAAGGATATACAGAACTCAAAAACAATATGCAAATTTTAAAGTGCATGGAAGAGACAGATAGAAAGAATAGTTCAAAAGATCGACAGCTGAATGTGAGCTGCTGATTTGCTCTTTGGATCAGTTCATCTTCCCAGATGGAAAAGATTAAATAAATAAGCAAATAAGTAAAGGTGTGAGACTGCAAAATCAAATGACTAAAAGGAGTATTGTATGGAGACAGCATAGCCGATGCTTGGTCTCATAAAAAAAGGGACACATTAGGTGGGAATAATTAAGAATTATACCAGCAATACAAAGAACTAGCGCTCTTGAAAGGTAATAGACTTTCTTATAAAACAGTGATAAAATTCAGTGATGATTATAGATACAATCTTATTATAATATACATTCTTAAATATTTTGGACACAGTATGCATTACATGGCAACATTAACTCCCAACATGTTTAAAACTTTAATTTAAGAGCTAACAAAATGGAAAATAATTAGTGTACGTACAGCAAGCCTTAGAAATTACATTTATGCATGAATAAACATTGGCAGAAGGTGAATATGTGCTGCTCTGAACATGACTAAAACAACAACTTTTAATCTTGCTTATCCCTTGACCTTGTATTACACTTGTTTTTAGCTGATAAGCTCCGTTTTAGAAAGACTGCAGTGAAAAAGCTTTGTCTTCCTTGCTAATAGACTTGAGACAGAGTTAGCTCAGCAAACCTGATAAGCATGCTTTATAGTTAGAACTGAAAGATTAAACAGAAAAAGAATATTAAAATTCACTCAAGTTCTTCAAGGCCTAATGGCGTGCAAAGAATGTCATCTTAAAAAGCAACAGCTGGTGTCATAAAATTATCTTCGGTAAATTGCACAGAAGTGATAAACACAAACTTTGTAGACAGGCTGACAGAACTGAATTGCTGGGGGTTAAAGACATTGAAGATTTATCTCTCCCAAAGGATGACATGCTGCATTATCTTTGACAGTAGTAACAGTAAAAGGTGTGCTTCTCCATTGACCTTGTTCTCACAGAAACAATGAGGAACCTAGAAGAGATGGCAGATCTGTTTGTGTGATGATATACCACAGCCTTGCAGTGAAGTCTTAAGTAGTGGCAAATGAGATGTTTCTTTCACAGTACACTCCACCTTTGATAAAGAGCAACAAATTAAATCACATAAGCTGTCTGCAAGGACATGATTAGAAATGTCTGCACAATGATAAATGTTTGAAATTAAATTAATTTCCACTCCAGTCCCTGATGCTGTGTTGTGTTACTATTTACAAATAAATTGATCTTGATCCTCCATTCACCACATAGTGTACACACAGACTGATCAATCAGTGTATTGCTTATAATATTAGATACAGTGTTTCTTACCGCAGCTTGCACTATAGGGGAACTGGGGGTTTCTCGAAATATGAGATTCACAGACCAGCAGAAAGTGGTGGAAAATTCTGTAAGTAAAGAATATAATCTCTTGTGTTTACATGTACTCCAAGTTTTTGAGCAAAGAACAACAAGCTGATGTGAACTGCATTAATCTGATGAACTGGTGTACAGAAACAGTATAAAAAGAAATGCATCCTTGTCAGTTCAAAGTGTTTGACGTTTAGTCACTGAATAATAATGTTTGGCCAAATATGTGGACAAAAATAAGTGTTGTTCACACTTGTGCACTATACAGATGGAACAGGGTACTGATTAATTCTGGGAAGGATGGATGTTCACCTGCCAGTAATCAAACATTGTGTGGTAATTGTCCCGAATGGGAGTTTGTAAGTAGAAGAAATCACAGCAATTCACTAACATGAACCAAAAAGCAAGTCAGTAGCAACCTACACCATCACTAGTGTAGAAGCACAGAGATTCCTGAACTTTGTTAATACAAATGCCCTGGAACAATTAGTCAGAGTATCCACTAGGGGGAATAAAATCTTGGATCTTGTCCTTATTACTATGGGGGCATCTTGCACCATCTCTTGTGTATCTTCAGCCTCCTTCAAATAAAACTGAAACTAGAAATCCCTTCCACTCAAGGTGTCATTAGAAATTACTTTAAGACAAACTGCCATCTCCCAAGTGATACATTGGAAAGATTTAAATCCTCACCAAACCCAGTTAACTCTACTGAATACACAAAACAATACACCATCACACTATACTAGTATATAAACAGCTGCATACTGCATAGATGCATACCCCATAGGAATAAGCACAAGGCAAACATTAGAAACAAGCCAACATAGTGCAACAATATCTACATGATTTACAACAAAAAAAAAAAAAAAAGAATTTTGACCAAAAGTAAAAAGAGTAATTCCCAGAATGTTAGATCCCTTGTCACTGAAATAAACAGACAAGTCAGGAGATTAATACAATCAACCAAAGCCACGTCTGAAGCTAAAATATCTACCCAAGTCAAAGACAATTATCACAAGACCTTTTTAAATTATGTTTGTAATCTCAAAAGCACGACACAGCAACACACTGAGCTGATCTTGAGTGATGTTACTCACACTAAGGCTGAAAATATAGTGAACTTACTGGCCAATAAATTTAGCTCTAGCTTCACCCATCTCTCCCACTTCAGTCTGTCCCTCAAGATATACCTCATAACTGACATAACAACATATAATATAACTGGCCTACCTTTATCAATCTATCACACAAGACCAAATCCTAAGAGTGCCATCAACAGCTAAAAGTACTGAATCAGTGGTTCCTGACAATATCACTGGATGCATCTTAAATAGCGTGAAGCACAATTTAGCCACAGCCCTAACAGCATTACTTAATCTCTGCCCCTATACAGGTTTTGCACCAAGTGAAAGGAGAACAGCTACAATCATTCACCAAATTCTTACTTTCTATGGACCCAGTCAATTGCAGACCCAAGTCTGAGCAGCATCATATGCAATCATATGCAAAGCAATGGAAAGAATTATCATATAATTGATCCATCTGGTGGATTTTTTGAAAAGATCACAAAAGCAATGGATGAAGGCAAAACAGCACACACCACATAACTTGACCTAGCCAAGGCATTTGACACAATTCCCCACTCAGCATAGTAGAAATGCTAAATAAACTGGGAAAAATCCTATGTTACATGCTGGATTTCCAGCTGGCTCACAGATAGGATGCAAGAAATCAAAACAGGGGAATTTACCACCACAAAGAGACCAACCACCAATGGAGTCCCCCAGGGTTCTGTGCAGGGACTTCTCCTGTTTGTCATCTAATTTTCTGTAGTAATAGCCAATACCAAAGGGCTATGGCTAACTAGGTTTACAGGTGAGTGCAAGCTAAGAGCAGTCATAGAATCTTCAAATTACCTAGCCATCCTGCAGGATAAATAACTTGTGCCAAAATCGTGGACTGAAACAAAATGCTAAAAATGCATTACTGCATTCTTTGGGAAGTCATCTATCCCCAGGGAACTATAACACATGCAATATGCCTCTAAGAGTTGACCAGTTGTTCAAGATTTTGGAACTTATGTAGATGGTGACCTAACTTTTGACCAACATGTGTCCATTGTCATAAGAAAATCCTTTTATATTGCACAGCTTATAAACAAAGGGATTGTGTCTAGATATAGTCATGGCATTGTCCATCTTTACTCGGCCCTCATTAGGCCAGTCATTGAGTATAATGCCCCCATTGGCATGAATCTGTTCAGACATATGCAGCAACTGGAGCATTCACCCATAGAGATACCTTACCAAAAGGATACAAGGCCTAAACAACATATCCTGTATGACCTGTGTCTAACATACAAGGAATCCTCCAATCCACTGCACATCAACAAGTCAAATAGCATCAGAAATACTCAGTCTAGGGGTTTAAGCCTCTTTTGCAACATTAACATAACAGTTTGGAGGGACAGGTATATCTCACAGAGGATACTTCTGCTGTGCAACAGACTCCCAATCCACATACAACAAAGCTCAGCTCTGTCCATATTCAAGATGAACTTGGATATATAGATGGGAAATAGAAAATGTACCACAGGACAGCTCTTTGTACTACTAATGGACAGAGGCAGCTCCCAAATGCTTTATCTCATGCATGTGTCCTATCAAATTATCTATGGTATGATCCCAGTTATTATAATTAGGGGTAGTATATAATTATTAACTCTGGGAGGGGTAAGAAGAATCTGTAAACAAATGGGATAGGTTTGTTTGAGCATAAAGAGGGAATCTGACAAGGCTTAAAATGAGCTGCAAGGGTAGAAAGCCTAGTACTTACCTATGAACCTGTGAATTATAGTTCTGACAGTTATTACTGCATAATAATGTTTAGTTATTGTGTAGCTACTTTATTATTACTACAGTCTGGTATAGCTATCTCTTTAGTGGTTCCACTTTATAAAATGTAGATCTTTTTTCTTGCAGAACAGTATAATGCACACACACACTTCTACAATGCTGTGTTGTAATACATAATACCAAACAACAAAAAATCTGTAACAGCTCTTTCTGTTTCAAAAATCAGCTCCTATTAGTTTTTCAGCAATATGAATGTCTAGTATTCATACTGACCTATGCTTAAACTCATCACCCTCATACAGTTTACTGGTTAATGTATGGTAGCACTTACAGTGAGTGAAATCACCCAGTTATATCTCAGTGCTAACACAGCGTCTTTCCAAAAGGCAGACATGTGATACAACTTATACTTATCTTCAGGCACCTAGAATACCTTAGCATCCAAAAGCTCACACAAATAAATCATTCCTGTCTATGTAAGTATGCATGATATTGGCTTACATGTATGCTATATACATCTTTCTACTGGCTGACTATAAATTGTCTAGTAAATTCTGACAGTGTAGGATGACTTCCCTCAAAGGTGATTGGAAAACATTAACCTCTTTAATATGTATGTTATTATCCAAGTGGTAAGTGCAACTGAACAGTCAAGGCTTATTTGGAGTGACTTTGCACAGTATCACTATATATATATATATATATATATATATATATATGCAATGTACTCTAGAGATTAAATTATCTACACAAAACAGCCACAGTTGAAAGGTTTAAAATATTTAATAATAAATAATAAAAACACAAGACAATACTTCTTACTACACAGTGCTAGTCAGGACTTCAGATATCACGGAGAAATACTTAAAATAATACAGTAGAAGAGTTCTGACATCAGTACAGAAAAAACTAATCTAATCTTCCTAGTTTCTAGCTATATCTAAGAGAAAACACAGTTCTAAAATAAACTTACATATAGAACAGAGGCAGAGTGCTGGTGAGTTGGATGTTCTCAAGACAAATGCTAAATGCTCTCATTCTTTCTGTCCTTAAATTGATAACACAGTACCACTGATTCACTTCAGATTACATAATTTCTTTCTGGTTCCCAGGCTAACATAAACTCAGAGGTTAATAGCCCTTTTGATTTTGCAGCTGGTCAGGAAGCCAGAGCAATAAAATAAATTATACATACAAATTCTAGCAATTAACTCTGGTCTGAAAACAATAGCCAGAATTCCTTCATCCAGACATCTCGGCTCCGAGCCCTGAGATCAAAGGCAGTCATGAAAAGCTTGACTTATCAGCTTTCTTACAGCAAAGTGCACTGTTGTTATATATTTTTTTCAGTTCAAGATACAATGCAGTCTTTTCACATTTAAGAGAACAAGCCTGTGGCTTACTTTAATATTTACGAATGACAGAATTATCTACAAAATTCTATCTGGCTAGGGTGGCAGTCTTCACCTATCTTCACACCCATTTGCCTTCTCCTGTATCTGCTGCCCTACAGGATATTTCCAGAATTTATGCCACACTACCTCTGGTACTTTACCACTACCCTTGCGACCCACCAGAGGTTCATATCCCAGTTCAACACTCCTAGCCAGTGCTTCATACCCTCCTACACAGATTTCCATTGGTGATCCAATGATCAGAATGATGTACTCAGTACCTTAAAATGAGGCAGTTTACTCCCTTGACACAGATTGCTCATTCCCCTCAACTTTCTCAGTGTACTGCTCTATATCTTTGAGTAACTAGGACTTTGCAAAGTGAATGTGCCTACCCAAAAGGACTTAATAAAAGAGTGACCCTTTTACCTACTGTCAGAAGGCTTTACACCTCATCACTCTTTCAGCCATATTAATGGGGTGGCTAGCACTCTCTTTCACTATCTCCAACAAAGAAGAAGAATAGACTACATGCTGCATCTAAAAATATCTCCAAATTTAATTAGGATTTAATGTCCAATGTTCACACAAAGACTGGAAGGATGTAACTACATTTTGGCCACCTATGGTTTGAGTAAGGCCTGCTATTGTATGCATGCCAGCTTCACTACAACCCCCTCCAGGTCACCATTGATTACATATCATTAACTGTGGGTTACCCCAGGGAGATATTTTAATTCCACCAATGTACTTAAGGAAGGTGCACCTTAGCAATCTCCAAGTCACGTGGATGGTAGCCATGCAATGCAAAGTACCCAAATACTGGTGTAACTTGGGTGTAACTTGCCTCTATACCACCCTAATACTAAACTCATTTCTCCTTCCACTATACTTGTTTCTAACCTCACCCAAAGTGGGATGGGGGCCTTATGAGCAGTTATCACCTTGTGAACGATTGCAGCTGTAGTACACCATTTCAGGTGGAGGCATCCTACTCTGCCCTCATTTATTGGGCTACTTAACATTTGGCTATGCAACCTTTTTACAACCACTAGTTTGCTGATGTGATAAGAACATGACTAAATATGTCCATAACATTAGAGGAAAGTATTATTTTGAAGGCTAACACCCTGTTAAGTATTGATAAACCCAATCTCCACCTAACTTAGGCATATACAAACATGTATTTTCACAGTGGTTGCAGATTAAGCTCTATGGGTTTACTTACTGAAGTATGCAGCTGCAACCTCAAGTATTTAGAAGGCCTTGCACACAATTTGGAACAGGCTATATCTGCTGCATCTACTTTACTGACAACTTGGGTAGAAAAGAGGAACACCTCTGACTTCCCAGTATTGACTTTTAGACCTAAATGTTAATAAAACCTATTGAGTAACTCCTTAATAACCAATACATTCTCTTCTGGGATTTATGCAGTGATGAAACAGTAATCAACAACCATCAATAAATTAAACTCTTTGTAAGGAACCTCCAAGGTTTCAACATCACTTTAGACCTTGTCGACCGACCCAGGGGTCAATATCCAAAATATGTATACATGGGGATAGGGAGGCACCCTTACTAAATGCCTTTCTCTAATACAGAGGGTTTTGATTGCCAATTATTACAGACAAATCTTGCCCTCACCAAGTTGTGTAGGGTTTTTATATGCCCCAAGTATGGTGCAGGGAGCACAAAGCAATCAACCATAAACCACAGATACTACCACACAATTTAATTGAATGTTTTTTCAAAATGAACACATGCTGAAGCCAGTGTTATCTGCACCTTTATTTTAGCCTGCATAAATGTGATAGGTACTCTAGCATGGTTGCTGCTTGCAAGATCTTTTATAAACTCCACCAGTGCTGCACCATAATGCTTGGAAGGAGAGTTTGGAGTGTTTTTGCAGGTATCCTTGTGTATAATTTGGCTTCTGAATTAATCATGGATATTGGCCTGTAATTTTCCACTAACTGACCAGTCTTTCCAGGTTTAGGAAGCACTATTATTAATGATTCTAAAAAGCAATAAGAAATACTCTCATTCTGAAAAAAAAGCAATCAAAACATTTTAAAATAAGTAACTGCAGGTTGATTAGAAGGAGCTTATATACCTGCGCTGTCAAACCATGTGGGCCTAAAGGCTTGACATTTAGTGGTATAGATATCACCCATTGCAATTCTCTTAGAGAGATATTGAATTCTGGATTTAGCAGTTGGTCTTATAATACGTGCAGGAGCATCAGTGAATCTAGAAAGGACATTATCTCCAGCCCTGAGATCATCTTATAAAAGGAGATATAGTATTATTGAAACAAACCACATATTCCTCTAGGGGAAATGCATAGCTTATTTCAACTTCTAATGCCTCAGGTAGCACCTTCTATCTGCATCTGCCTGATGTGATATGCTACTGGCCTCCCTGGTTTAGTGTTAAGATCCCATGCCTGCAGCACAGATAACAACAAGTAAGCTTTTTTTAGTTTTCTTTTTGTATTCTGTAGCTGGCCATCAGTGAACCTCTGTTCCACTCACCTTGATCGCCAATTCTACATACCTCTCCTGGTCTCCCCCAGACTAATTTTGATAAGGGTCAGGGCTAGTGAGGAGATCAAGGCATTACAGGTCCTTATTATACTGCTGCTGGGAGTATTTTCTACCATAAACCCTTTCAGCATGTGTTCTTGTAATGGCCTGGGACATAAGATGAGTAGATAGAGACAATCTGTTCATCACTTCTGCATAGAACTGACACTGTCACACTACCCTAACTATACTCAGGAAACACTTCATGATTTCTTCAACTGTCTCCACCAGGGAAAGGTAATTATATTGTATGCCCCATGTTTGCACCCCTCCTGACTCCACTCCCTGGATAGACATACCTGTCTTCACCTCCCAGCACCTCAGATGCCCAAGTTGCTAATTCCTCCTGTATCATCTCTGTCAAAGTCAAGACTTTGTTCCTTTATTCTGTGATGATGACTTCACAACAAATAAGCTGTCTCCACTGCTGTGAGGCTCAGTTAGACCTTCTTGTACTTTGCCACCACCTTTATATTTTTGATCTATGAATCTGACATTCCTCCAGTGCTTCCTATAACTCATTCATAAGCTCACTAACAATCCTGGCTTGTTACGTTAACTATAAAGCTTTTGCTGATGAAATGACATCCCTTAATGCTTACAACCTGGATGATTCACACCAAGTACACTTTGACATTGCTTCTATTGGGTTTGTCTGATAACTGACCATTTCATGCCGTCATGTATTTCCTGGTTTCATTATCTTGCAGCAGAATGAAATCAACCCTCCATGGTTTCTTGAGCAACACAGGCCCTTCCTCCAACAGCTTTTGTAGCATTTGGTCAGCTTTGCGATTCTGACAAGGAATGTGGTACCATGGCCTCTGTGACCCCCTGTATTATTGATTTGTAAATAAGACACAAATCAGTCCTGCAATCCGTAAAATGATTAAAGTTAACATAGCATATTTGGAACACTTAGTACAAGAAGTCTGTTTTTTCACAGTGTTGGATATCATGCACAATTTAATCAATTATGTTTTGTATGACAGTCAGTACAACACAAGTAAGTTTACATTTAAACTGTATAATCAGTTCAAAGAAATATTGAAGCATGGGAATAAATGGAATCAATTTTATATTGTGAATAACTTAAGCATCCTAGCAACCAATACTAATACTCAAGGTAGAGATGTTCATATTTTCAAGGAGATATAGTGCCTAGTAAGGATAATATCACCAAGTTCATTTACCTGCTGCATTTAAACTTCTATTAGATTTGGAAATAAGCAACAGCATGAAAAATATAAGCAAAACTATAAGACTGGTTGAAAAGAAAAAATAGGATATAATGAGAAGATAAAGTAAAGGAAATAGAGAATATAATGGTGCTAGCATGAATAGTATTACTAGTCTGGATTATATTAATGAAGGAAAACTAAATAACAAAGCATTGTAAAAAGGTTCAAACCATAAAAACTATAAAACATGTTATTCAAAAGAGAAAAAGACTAAGAAGAGATTAATTTACCCACTAAAAGATGAAATACCTTATGTGGTAATATGAACTCCCAGACTTACAGTCAAGATCATTAGCAGGATTTTTGAAAATGATATGATAAACTTCAGAATGCACTCCCTTCCACCACAAAAGAAGCCACAGCTTTCCACATACTGTGCTACTATCTGAACACAGTTTAATTGCAAATTAAGCACATTAAGCACCATGTTTAAGCAAGTTTCATGTGAGAAAATAACTAACAACTGAGCAAAAAGCTGCTTTGCTAGTCTAGTCAAAATATTTTTTTTCATATTTAAAGTTATCAAGAGTTAGCACTCCAGCTGGAAGATAATTATTTTTAAAAAGTGTACATTGTGACATAGATGTTGTATAACTAGATACATTCCTGCTTCCAGGCCTGTCGTAATTTAAGAGATAAATTAAATACATAAAAAAGTGATGGGAAAATTAAATGAGTTTAGTATTTTTAGTCAAGGGTAAACTTGCTCAGTCTGTTTTAAGTTTGCTCATTAGAAAATGGCACATCTTGGGATTTTGGAGGGGTGTACTCCCTACTCCCAAGTAGGAGATTTGCACAACACCCCCTTTACTTATGTAAACATCTTTGAAGGCTGCATTTTTTAGGGAAGGAGGAAGCAAGCTTAACAAAATGGACTTCCAGCAAGTTTGCCCTTTATATTATAGACTGCTCTTAATGAAACAATAGAATTGTCATTAGTATAACAGCCTGTTCACAATGCAATTATTTTTTCAGGGGACCCTGTGATTAAGAAGTCATCCCAGGAAGGTAAATAATCTGAATCATCTAGTTACTTCCACACCAGGTCTATGTCAGCCTTAATATAGTACCTATGTGTTCTACCAAACAGTGTGGTTTGATTACATAATGGGCAGGATTCACAAAGCCTCCGTGTAAGAGTTACAAGGCTTACACGGAGGCTGCAGTTAAACGGTGTGACGTCAGCATGTCATGCATATGCATGAGGGCATGCTGAATCACACCTAAGGCTAACACGGTCTGTGTAAGACAGTAGGGGGCATGTCCGAAGAGTAAAAGTCCCGAAAGTAAACCCCCACGACAGAGTCCGTATAAATGTGAATAAACACAACACAACACATGCCCCCACAGACTATGAACATAAAATGTATAAATGAACATCTTATATTTTTTTTATAAGTTGCAAGATGTTTGCCCGTGAGTGCGCTCGTTTGCGCGGGCGTGCCCGGCGCTTAGCCACAGTTAGCAGTCAGTGGAAAAGCATATAAGAACTAAATATGCAAAGTAAGCCAAGAAGCAATAACATAGCGGTAGAGACGTCGGCTGAAGAGGAGGCAGTCGTGGTTCGAGCCCCCACAACATCAATTTTTATTTTTAGTGAAATAAGCACGAAACAAGTCCCTGACATATATGTACTTATATAAAAGTATATTTTATGTAAAATGTAATGGAATGGGCCATGTATTTTGAAGAAATGTGAGATAAAAAAAAAAAAAATGGCAGTTGTGCCTATAGCTGAGCTACAGTCTAACAAGTTGAGGATATCTGCTTGTAGGTGAACAGTGTTTTAACAGGTGTAAAATGAGTGCCCGTAGGTGAGCAGTGGTTTAATAGGTGTAAAATGAGTGCCCGGGGTTGAGCAGCATTTTCACATGCTGAAACTGTGTGCCTGTAGCTGAGTTGAGCGTAATATGCATGCTGACAGCCAAACCATGCGTAAACCAGCGTGATCCATTTGCGTGGAGCTGCGCTCTGCTCCAACAAGCTAACCGACGGGCAACGTTGAGCAAGCTGTATCAAAACTGCCTTTACACAGGCACACCTCCTAGCCTGTGTAGACAGTCATAAAATATAAAAAGCAATGGCCAGGTTCGAACCCAGGATACCATGCACCATAGTCAAAGTACTGAACCACTAAGCCATGACAGTTGCACTTAGAAATGCAGTAATAGCATATATATAGGCATGAATAGAAAGAGGAGCATGACAAAGCAGGTTTTGTGAAGCTGATACAATTCCAAAATGGCCAATCACAGATAAGTGCGGGAAAAACAGCATATATAAGCCCCATAGGCGGGAATACACAGCATAACCGATTGTGGGACCGACTTGCAGCCAGGATGTCAGGTGTAGGAGAGGGTAGTTGCTTCCGAGCACAGAGGTGGGGTATTGAGGAGTCCAAATATATGGTTTGGCTCCTTGCCCATAATCATAAGGCCCAACTCATGCAGGGCCAGGTCCTGTGGGGAGCATATAGGGCTGAGGCGTGGGACCGGTTGGCACATGATCTCACCAGTGCCACAGGAATACCAAGGACTGGTGAGCAGGTCCATCACCACCATGCAGACCTGAAGAGACGGAAGCAGGACCATCTGAACCGTTGGATCCAGGAGGCCCGGCAAATGCCCAATGCCCCACTACTGAGTAAGTTACATGTAATTATTTATGTAAGAAATTAACCTAGCTGATATTATGGAGATGTGTATTCCAATATTACTTTGTTTATATTACAGCTGCAGGTGTCCATTCTGTGAACCGTCGAGCCTATGGCGATAGGCTGGTGCAGTTGCGCCACCAGGCAGGTCAGTAATTCTCTCCCTGTAACTGTAAATAAATATATAAGTATGACAGTTAGCAAAAGAGTGCAGTGTAGTCACTAATTAATGAAATGTGCAAGTAACAGTGTAAGAGAGTTTGCAAGTATTGCTTGATTACAAAAGTGTGATGCAGCCTGTAATCCAAACATAAAAATGAAACAAGTCTGAAATAAAGATGTCCCACCTGTAATATAATAGTACATAACCTGCAGCAGGCTGAAAAGTACAGCTGCAGAAGCTGAGTAAAACACGGGTGAAATATATCCCTGTTGAAATTCTGAAACATGACATAAGTGAGACTGTTGGAAAGGATTGTTATAACTAAAGGTAAAACATGTCAATAAAGCCTAGAATTAAGTACCATCCTGAATTGTAAAAATAAAACAAGTGAGAGAGTGTGAGAAAGAGGTATGAATCCACCAATAAAGTAGTAATAACTCCTGAATAAAGTATACTGCAGTCAGTACAGAATGAAATGAATGTGACAGGCAGAACCAAACAGCAACATGTGTTGAAAACAGTACTGAAGCTGGAATGTGTGTCCCAAAATCTGGATATCTTGCTCTCAGTCTGCAATATGCAGATAGTATGGTTGTCTGAAATACCAAACATCCACAGTTGCCTATAGCTATATAAAGCAAATGTAGCAGGATGATGTAGCTGAAAAGAGCCAGATATGAATGTGTATGAATAAATATGAAATGTATATTGATGTAGCAGTAACATTCCTATCACCAACCTGAAGTAGTTATCACATAGGAAACTGTAGGCAGACCTGTAGTGTGTATATATCTGCAGCTAGTAGAAATGTACAGCATATGTATAGGTATTTGAAGTTGTTAATTAAATATTTCTTCACCCTACCCTATAAACACAAATAATCTATTCCACGTGAAATGGGTATGTGCAATCACAATTAACAACCCTGGACATTTGTCCTGTTGGTTCATACATATTTGCATGTACGTTGATGCATCTGCCCTGTTCATACATCCAAACCTGATGGCCTGTTGCCATCAATCAACCCTGCATGTTGTTGGATTGTGTATTGCTGTTCAAATTATGCATGTGTTATGCTTACTGTTCAATGGCTTGAATTTATGGGTGTTTGGTTAATGGGAATTCTAATGCATGCTGTTACAACTAATTGTGAATGGTATTGTACGTTACTAACCCAAACTGTCATAACATAATTCAAAACATAGGACGACAGGGAAGGTGGGTTCCAGCAGACCCACCTCTCCCACCTCAGCTGGCGAGTGCACCTGGGAGTAGTGCCCAGGCTGGACCCTTCTCCGGTGGCCCTGTGCCACCTGCGGGTGGAAGCGCTGCAGGGGATGGGGCTCGTCCTCCCTCTGCAAGCGTGGCTGGAGGAGAACATCCACTCACCCTCCGTAGTGTCCGGACTGTGGTGCGTAGGGGGATCCGGCACACTGTGCTTGGGCCCCTACGCCAGCTTGAGGCACGGGTGGCACAACTCATGGGCGTGCCTGCTGCCTGGCCTACACAGCCCCCAGCACAGCCCTGTCCTGGGCAGTGAAGGCACAGTGGCAACTGCCCATGGGTGGGGATCTCAGTTCCACTGTTGCCATCTGTGGGCTCATGGGCTCGAGATATCCAAACATCCGTCCCCGTCAATTGTGTAACCCCCCAACATGTGTCATACACCGCCCCTGTGGTGCGTCTTGTTTGTCTTGTCTGTTAACCTCCCCTACCTACCTCCCCAGCTATACCGACTTCCTGTACCTGACATACCACTCTCACCTGAAAAAAAGGGCACTCTGTACCCACAAAAAAATTACGCCCCATACATAGCTGCCCATTTTGCACACATGTCTGCTGGACATGTAAACTGGCAATTACAATTGGCTGTACAACAAATATTATTGTTGTCCTCACACCTCTCTCAGGGGTGGAAGGTTTCAAATTTCACACCAAATTACAAACATATGCACAGCTGTTACTGACGAAGAAATGGGCAGCTATGGGCCTTTCCTACATCCCTCCTGCAAAACCCGAGCTTGTTTCCCTACTGTCCTACCCTCTTTGTGACCCCTTTTTCACCACTTTCCTATCTCCCCATTTTCTTTTCTTTCAAAGAAAATAACGCGGGTGTGCACGAGAGTAAGCACTTTTAAGCAGTAGTAAGCGGGTGTGGCCGAAGTTAAGTGGCAGTGTGCATGCGTGACCTCCGCGCAAACCAGCGCTAACCCGCTTACAACTGCTTAAAAGTGCCTTAGTCACTCTGAATAACAAGGCCTGTAGTTTTCTCAGCAGCAAAATAAAATACCTCCCTCAGTCTCGAACCCAGGACCTTGGAAACACTAGTCTGCATGACTTACCACTAAGCCATGAGTGCTATACAAGAACATTGTGCTGAAAGAAATATATCATAAAATAGTAGCAATTAATGTAAAGGGAATACAGCAAGTCTAGTCCACAAAGCATGTCATGTATATTTACTGTCAAATCTAGTGGATTTGTAAAATAGTACTGTGTGCTGAGAAACAGTCATGCTAGTTGGTAGCTACTAGGTAATAATGTAACAGTAGCATCTGGCAAGCCACACACATACTCAGAGCAGGATAAACACTGTCATAGTTGAATAGTTAAGAGTTCAGACATAGCAACTGTGACTGAGTTACAGGGATGTCCCTGATGTGAAAACAAATGTCAACTGTGCCCCACTGACACCCTGTCAAATGTACTAACATTAGGCAGAAAGGTGTAACTACACATGCAATGGTAACTATGACTGACTGAAGGTATGCACCACCTGCACGGCACAAATGGTGTACTAATACATATGCTTGAAATAACCCACAGTCACAACTGCAGAGTATCAGAATATGTCACTGGAGTAACCCACTGCTATGTACCATTCCATGAGGCTGATAAAAGATGCACCGGTGAGTATCTGAGGCCTGCTCAGCAGCATGATCAAATACCCCTGTAAGTGTCAAGGCCCACACCATGGCCAGACCATACTGCATGCAGTAACACCCTACCACAACAAACACATAGGGAATTGCTGGCCAAACAGAGTTAGCAAGCATTACAAGCTGTGAATGTAAATGGAAAATAGGAAAGCCATAGCAACACATTACAGGAAAGACACCTAGCAGGCATACAAGGAGTGAATGTAAAGGCCAAATATTGAAGCCATAGCAACAGATTGCAAGAGCCACTGCTATATACCAGTTACACCATAATCCCCACACGAAAGCACACACACCCATATACACAGTATTACTAGTCATAGGTGTCAGTTTACATACACACAGAGAACAGGACACTGGAGGAAGGAATACTCAGCTTACAGAACAACATGCATTGCAGTGTCTACAACACAGCCTGAAATATGAGAGACATACCAACCCTTACACTCACAGAACAGTGTCCACAGCAAACCAGCATGGTCCCCACCCTGATAATCTGAAAGGGCTACGCCTACCTAATAGACCTTTTTATAGCACAGGCCTGTAATCACAGTGAGAACTGCAATCACTACACAACAGGCTGCATGCAATTAGTAAATGCTGGCTAACAATTGGTGCAGAGGCCATCACATGGACATGTGCAGATACCTACAAAAGCATCCTGTACTCCCAGTCCACACATGCAATACTGTCATTGCACCCGCTGGAGGTAGAGAGAGAGGGAGAGAGAGAGAGAGAGAACAAAAAAAAAAGAAAAAAAAGAAAGAAATAAAGAAAAAAAGAAAGAAAGAAAGAGAAAGAAATAAAAACCTGAAACAACAAAGCAAAGAGGCTGACAGCAGGCCAAGCAACTGCAAGCCTACACAAACAGCTGTAGCAAACACAGGTAATGTAAAGTACTACTATAATACTCTACATACTGTGAACCCTCCAGATGTGTTATTGGTCTGTATCTATGTATATGAGGATGTGCATAGGGACGGGGAAATACTGAAACTGTCACTGAAGGCTCCACATACATATGTATGTGACAGTAGCTATGCGCACATAGCAATGTAGGTTGTAGTGCAATGTACAAGTAGGTTGTACAGTAATGGGTGTTCAGCAGTACGTTACTGTGTGTATACATATGTGGAACTAAAAAGGAGTATATATATATATATATATATATATATATATATATATATATATATATATATATATTTTTATAAAACGTGTGTATATGTATGTATATCGAGATATGTATATATATATATATATATATATATATATATATATAATATGCATATGTGTATAAATAGATAGAGAAGGATGTAGAAATACATAGACAGATATAGTTTCACAGTGGCATAGTTTAGTACTAGGCTATCTGCAGACAGTGTAAAGAATAGATTTAGAAACTTGCGCCTCTGTATAGTAGTGACACAGTGAAGACCCCCCTACATAATAGCATTAGTTTACTGTGCCTCTGTCTAGTAGTGACACAGAGAAGACCCCTGCTGTAAACCTATGATCTCCCATCCACTTGTCAAGAATGCACATGAAGAGTGTCAGTGAGGGTCTTTGCTTAACATGAACTGGGATCCTGTTCCACAGTATGGGAAGCCTCTTAGTGATGGATCTGTCCCTACAGTATGTCCTATTCATATGTGTGCTGAGGTTTAAATCCGTAGCTGTCGTGCTTCTGATGGATTTGGATTGTATGAGGTGGAACATGTCCATCACTACCAGATTGGACATGGCCTACTACATCAGGCACAGATCACCCCTATGTAGGCAGTATGCTATGGAATAGAGCATGAGTTACGTTAGTCTGGCAGCATATGACAGTTGTTGCAGACCCTTGATCCTCCTGGTGATGTACTCATGGGGTCCCCTAGCTGTTGCAAGTGCCAGGTGAGGTACATACCAAATGGGGCATAGTACACAGTCATGGGCCTGATAAGGGAGGAGTATAGGGGTACAATGACCCCTTTTGATGTGGATGTGAATCCCTTCAAGATAAGGTGGGCAAGGTAGGAAGTCCATCCAACCACTTTGGCAACGTGGGTGTCAAATGAGAGGTCAGCATTGCACAGTGTCACCAGGTCTCCGATTACTTTGTCTGTACTCAGTGGGTTATTGTCTATGTGATAATATGTAGATACCTTGTCCGTCCAAAAGGGTATGAGTATACATTACGTGGCATGCAGTGTCAGGCCATGACTCCGCCACCAGTTGTTGGTGTCCGTGAGGCCTGTCAGTAGGATGTATGTGTCAGCAGGTGTATCGCCTATGGCGCCTAGTATGCAGTCATCTTTGAACATTGTCAGCCACTACCCTCCCATGTCTGCTTCCACATCTGAGAATGATTTGCTGAACATGAGCAGTCCCAGGACAGAGCCCTGTGGGACACCACATGTGACTGGCTCTGAGTCTGACATGGCACCAGTGAGGTTGACTATAGGGTTTCTATCCGTTAGCTGGTTTGCAACCCATCATGTGACATATGAATTTACATGTCAGCTGTTGATCATGTCTATGATGGCAGAGTGCGGTATTGTGTCGAATGCTGTAGGCAAGTCCAGGTAGGATGTATGGACCGCTGTGCCCTCAGCAATGGCTGTAGTGACTGATTTGAAAAGGTCAACCAGGTTCATAAGGCAGGATCTGCCCTCTACAAAGCCAAACCAGGTGGGATCAAGTGTCTAAGTCCCCAATGTCTCTGTGTATGGATACCATAATGATCCTTTCCATAGTGTTGCAGACCAGGCTGGTTAAGCTTATGGGGCGGTAGTTACCAGGGTCTGTAGAGGTGTCTCCTGTGTGGAGTGGGACTACTGTTGCTGTATGCCAGTGTCCAGGTACATATGCTGTAGTAAGGCTACGGCTGAATAGCATGTAATGTGCATGTGTAGCTCCTCTTGCAGTTCACGTAGCATGCAACCTGCAATACCGTTGGGTCCCATTGATGCTGTGTTTACAGCTCCGCTGAGGTTGGTTCCCAGCTGGACATCTGAGATGACAGGGAGGTTACAGTCAGCTGGGATAAGTAATTCCACATGTGTGGGTGAGGGAGGGGAGAAACCTGCACTGAACCTGTCTGCCAGACTGTTGGCATTATCTGTGGGTTCAGTATAGCGTATGTCATTGTGAACTAACTGTGAACACAACTCAGGGTTCACACCCAGGTGTGTAACATAGCAGAGAAAGGCCTTGTGGTTATCTGTAGTGACCATAGCGATGTCCCTCTCATTGTTGGCCTTGCATGTTTGTACGACAAAACTTATCTTTCTACTACTGCTGATGAGAGATGCCATAGCTCTATGGAAGTATGCTCTGCCGTGCAGTAGCTACCATCTGTTGTTATACAATTTGTTCAATGCTGGGGTCCACCAGACAGGATGCCTGCCCTTGGTGGAGAGGGTCATGGTTTCATTTGTGATTGCATGATCCATGCATTCTTGGAGATGTCTGTAGAAGCATATGTGAGGGTGTCTACATTGTGGGAAGTGGATTACACTGGTCCAGTGGGCATTAAGGATGCCAACTCAGTTATAAGACATGTAAAGTCGGCATGTGAGAGGTTTCCCACTGTAGTCTTTTGTGTTGTGGGGGAGGTGGGATATGTATATCCAGGGGGATTAGTCTGTGGTCAGATGTGACTAGTGAGGGGTATACTACCAGTGTGTAGCACATTGTCCCCATGTTTGTGATGATCAGGTCTAGTATATTATCTCCTGTTGTGGGAGAGGTGACTAGCTGTTCCATTGCATTTGACATAGTGAATTCCGGGAACCTTTTGGCTAGGGTGTTTGGGGTAGAATAATGCACCCAGTGTATGTTAGGGTAGTCGCACTATCCTAATATGATGGTGTGTGGTGGGACATTCATATCCTCCAATGTCTACAGGAAGGCTGACTGTGGTCCCTGAGATTGGGAGGGTGGTCTGTAACATGCTACCGGTTGTATAGCAGGTTTGCCTACTGTTATCTGCACCTGGATGGTCTGTGATGCTTCATGTGTTGCCCCTAACCTAGAGGTGTGTGTGTCCTCCATGAATATGGACACACCCCCTCCCTTTTTGTTTTGTCCCGAGTCCTGGGGCCAAAATGCATGATATGGGGTATAGCCTGGTACCGCTGGTGTGCTCTCAGGAGCCTTGAACCAGGTTCTCACTTACTGCACAGACATCGAGATTGGTAGAATATGTACGTACAGATATATGTAATACACACATACATATATAGATATCTGTAGAGACATACATATACAGATAGATCTGACTGACAACAGATATGTCTGTATATGACTATCTCTCACTCTCTGTCCCACCCCCTCACACTCACACTCACCCTGTGTCTCTCTCTCACTCTCTCCCCCTCTCTCCCCACATCTATATGTACATATCTACATCTATATATACATATTATATAAACATATATACAAACAGATATATATCCATATAAAGATATAAATATATCAATATATACATATATATATATATATATATATATATATATATATATATATATATATATATATATATATATGCATATATAGACTGTGTGAGGCACATGTTTGCAGATGTCTTGCTACAGGTGCCTGGTGTCACAGGCATGGAGTGAACACCAGTGTGGATACTGGAGTACCATACCCCATTCAAACACACTGACACCAGTAACCACCACATATGTACATACCTGCCCACCACTGCATGTGTCTGGGGGGAACAGGGTCAACAAGTGTACAATAGGCTCCACATCAATATACACAGTGGCACACTTGTCCTGTAATACCTGTACATGGAATGTGTCAGCGGACATGGTGTGTCAGCTATGGACATGTAGGTCACTGTACCCCTGCACACCCCACAATGTCCTACACGGTATGTACCCCCATGACACCTACAGATATGGTGAAGGACACAGACATATGCAAGTAACTGTGTCAGTGCACTCAAACACCACAGAGCGCACACAGACTACCTACATAGAGGTTACCACTGCTAGATATACATAGTTCGGTCACACCCATGACAGTTGTCTACCAACCATGGTAACACCTCCAACATCCACAACACAAATTATCTATGTCTGTCGTCCTTGTCACTGCAGTATAGAGCACATGGTGGAGGTATGGGACCCTACCCACAGATATGACATACCCTGTAGTAGACCACACAGAATTAAGAAGCAAGGCTCCCCATGAGTAGATGTCAGACATACCCCTTGCTGAATGTTATGCTGATAGATAATATGCCATATGAGTCACCCTGTTTAACTGTTTGTAAGGAGCAGGTATGATCATAACACATGTGTCACAAGGGGCAGGGTAGCATAACAGTATGCTGCTGTAGGCCCAGGGCCAAAAGCACACTACCTACCTAGGACACAATGCACACCCATGAACACATTGCAAATGGAATATGTGGGTGGAATGAGTGTGCTAGTGACTGGGTGCATGTTGTGTACTGGTGTGATTGCTCACCATGACTGTCTGTCTGTCATGGTAGTGTGTGTCCTTGGTGTGAGGCCAGAGACAGGTGTATGGGGTATTGCGATCAACACATACTACATTGCCATATGTTGTGCTGTGTTACCCTGTATGTCACTGTGGTGTAGGTAGGGTTATGGCAAGTAAGAGTAGTGTGCATTACCAGTGAAATATGTAACGTGCATTGTGTGCAGTGCATGGGCTGATAATGTTCCCCATACAGTACCTTGATTCAAACCACCAGTGTGAGGTTGTGTATTGTACCTGAAACAGTGCGTTGCCTGCTGCAGTATACTAGTCTGTTGTATGGAATGTGCCAGGTACTGTTGCACAGTTGTCAGATGAGCACTGATATCTGGTCATGTACATGTGTATCCCCCAATAGGCGGACAGATGCTATATATGGTGCCTAAGTTATATCACTGCAGTCAAGTATTATGTGTATTATGTGTGCTATAGTCTGCTGACAGATATTGCTGACATATTTCCCTTCTTCTTTTCAGGGCCATGGTTCACCAGCGGAACCCAGTGTACTCCACTGCAGAGGAGGAGGACATACACCAGAGCCTGGTGCGGGATTTCGCTGTACTCTTTTCCTGCACCAGCCAGAACCAGCAGGAGAGGGCTGCACTGTGGCAAGACCTGGTCCATCGGGTAAATGACATAGGCACACATAACCGGACACATGAGCAGGTACGCCATCACTGCAGTGATTTAATTAGAAATGTCCATCAGCGTGCATCGGATATCCACAGGCAGCAGCTTGCCACAGGTGGTGGGGTGGCTAGACATCCCCCCTCACCAGACTGGAGGGACTACTCCTGAGTGTTGTGGCTCCAGCACAGCAGCAACAACAGCATACATGTGTAATGATGGAGGCTGGAGCCACACAGCAGCAGGACACAGAGCATGTAGGTAACATGCCATGTGTATAGTTGACCATTCTGTACACTGTTAGGTTATGCATGTGTGGGGTGTGTCCTCAATTTGTAGCTGTAATCTTGGTAATTATTGTGCATTACTGATAACCTCATTATCTGCAGTACACCTGTAGAAGCTAACTGTTGCACTACTGAACTGTATCATGCCCACAGTATCAATGGCACAGTTGTGCCCACTGACGATAAATGTCTCCTTTCCGCAGGTCCCTCTGGTGTAACAGCAAGGCAGCCTATCCATGCTGGTGAGTGTGTAATACCATTACCTTCACTACTCTGTATACTAATAGTTATAATAGGCTGAAGCAGTAGTGCTATGTGTTTGATTGCAGGTGTGTTTGTGTGTGTGGGTTGATATCTCATATACTGAGGTGTGTGCATGTGTGCATGTGTGCATGTGTACATGTGTGCATATGCCCATGTGTGCATGCGTGCATGTGCCCATGTGTGCATGTGTGCATGTGTGCATGTGCCCAAGTGTGCATGTGTGCATGTGTGCATGTGCCCATGGTGCATGTGTGCATGTGTGCATGTCTGCATGTGCGCATGTGTGCACGTGTGCATGTGTGCATGTGCCCATGTGTGCATGTGTGCATGTGTGCATGTGCCCATGTGTGCATGTGTGCATGTGCCCATGTGTGCATGTGTACATGTGTGCATCAGTGGTGGCATTGTGTACACATTGTAAACTGTGTTTCCTGTCTTACTCCCACAGGTTCTGGTGCTGCTCTGTTGTCGTGCAGCAGGGAACCTGAATCAGCTGCTATGGATAGTGATGATGATACCTGTGTATTGGCACAGGTAGGTGTGCCAGGGTCCGTCACTGGTCAGCCAATTGACACTACACAGCTGTCGACCCCATCAATGCGCACAGTCATCCTGCCAATACATCCTTTGTCACCAATGTCCCTAGGTGATGGACAGGATACAGTGGGCATTGACCTGGGTAATGTGGTACCGGTTGCACATGCATCCCTACACTGCAGCCATGGCCAGGGCCCTGACATGGTACCACACAGGCAGACATCCATGGGTTCTCGTGGGAGCATCCGTGGCATACGCCTGTCAGACGTGCCCACAGAGGTCTTTCAACCCCAGCTATGTTTCAGGCTGTAATGCAGGCACAGTCATGTATGGAACAGTACATCAGACAGGGTCTGTGGGAGCTGAGAGCATGTCGCACAGCCATGAGTGACAGTATGCGTGATGTTGCGGCTGCCATCTGCAACTTCACTGAGGTCATTGACAGACATTGGGGGGACACATTAGATCTGTTCCACAACTATATGTCCATGAGCCAGGGCAATGGTGGATGGTTGAGGGGTCGACATGGCTGTATGCCAGCAACAGCAGCAGCTGGCAGCTGTCGCGGACAACAAAAGGGCCGCGGCTGCTCACATAGTGCCAGCAGCAGCCCCAGCAATGCTGGATCTGTGCTGTCATCAGACCGCCCCAGGAGACCACGTGCACATGGCGCTGGACAGTCCCAACAGGGAACTGTCTCCAGTCAACAAACACCTGCTTCTGATGACAGTACCCAGTCTGGCTTGGTACCTGATACGGTCCGTAGCACCCCGGCCAGGCACAGGTACCATGTCCGTGGCCACAGACAGTGATCTGTATGACCTGGCAGGTACAGTCTGTGGCTATCCACAAACACCTGTATATGGCAGCCATGAGGTGGGACTGTGTGCATTCATACACACATGCAAAGTGATAACACCTAGGGCTACCACATACATGCACACACTGCATCAACATAGGTTCATAGGTTCATAGGTTCATACTAGGCTATCTGCCCTAGGGCATTTATAAGCCTAGCCAGAATGTGTTTGGCTTTCGCCACCCATATTAAATTTATTTTGCTATGCCCTTTTTCGAGGTTAGTATACTGTGCCTCTGTCTAACAGTGACACAGAAGTGATACCCGGGGTAAACCAACGATCTCCCATCCACTCATCAAGATTCCTCTTGAAGAGAGTCAATGAGGGACTCTGCCTAACCTGGACTGGGATTTTATTCCAGAGTGAAGGGAGCCTCTGGGTTATGAATCTGTCCCTCCAGCATGTCCTATTTATTTCAGTGCTGAGGTTCAAGTCTCTCGAGCGCATAGCTCGATGGGATTTGGATTTTCTGAGGTGCAGCATGTCCATTAATTCCAGGTTGGACATGGCTTTATACGCTAGGCACAGATCGCCTCTGAACAGGTGGTATGCCACTGAGTAGAGCTGGAGTTTCTTTAACCGGGCAGCATATGGCATCTGTTTGAGCCCTTTGATCCTCTTGGTGAGGTACTTTTGGGGTCTTTCCAGTTGCTGCAGGTGTCTGGTAAGGTACATCCCAAAAGGGGCATTGTACTCAATTATGGGCCTGATGAGGGATGAGTAAAGAGGCACGATGACCTCCCCTGATCTAGATGTGAATCCCTTCATGATTAGGTGGGCTATATAAAATGTTTTTCTAACCACTTTGGCCACGTGGTTGTCAAATGAGAGATTGCTATCAACTTGGGTCCCCAGGTCCCTAATTACTTCTTCTGTACTTAATGGATTACCACCTATGTGGTAATTTGTGGGCACCTTATTTTTGCCAAAGGGGATGACTATACACTTTTTGGCATTTAGCTTGAGGCCATGGCTCTGGCACCAGTTGTCTGTTTCTATGAGGCCCTTTTGGAGGATGCTTGTGTTGGCTGGAGAGTCGATTATGGCACCCAGTTTGCAGTCATCTGCGAACTTGGTCAGCCACAGTCCTTCCGTGTTGGCCTGTACCTCTGAGAAATATATACCGAACAAGAGAGTTCCCAGGACTGAGCCTTGTGGGACACCACTTGTAACTGGTTTGGAGTCTGACATGGCTCCAGCACTTCTAACCATGTGGGTTCTGTCCTTGAGCCAGTTTGCAATCCATCTAGTGACATAGGTTTTTATATTTAAGCTGGTGAGCTTATCTATAATGCCCGAGTGGGGTATTATATCGAAGGCTTTTGCGAGGTCCAGGTAGGCTGTGTGGACCACCTTCCCCTCGTCAATGGCCTTGGTGACTGTTTCAAAGAAATCAACCAGGTTTAAGAGGCAGGATCTGCCCTTAACAAAGCCGAACTGGGTAGGATCCAGTGTTTGTAGGTCCCCAATATCTTTATTTATAAGGTCCATGATGATCCTTTCCATAGCTTTGCAGACCAAGCTAGTCAGGCTTATGGGGCGATAGTTTCCAGGATCCATTGAGGCACCACCTTTATGGAGAGGGACCACTGTTGCTGTACGCCACTCTTTGGGCACATATCCTGTAGTAAGGCTGAGATTGAACAGTAGTTTTATGTTTGGGTTTAGTTCTTCTTGGAGTTCATGTAGGATGCAGCCCGGGACACCATCTGGTCCCATTGATGCTGTGTTTATTGCTTTGGAGAGGACGGCTCTTACCTGAGCATCTGAGATGTCAGGGGGGGTAGCACTCTGCTGGGATAGATATTTGCCCTTTGGTGGGAGGGGGAAGTTTGCGCTGAACCTGTCAGCTAGGATGTTGGCAATGTCTGTGGGTTCGGTGGTATTTTTTGTCATTTTGGACTAATTCTGAGCATATCTGGGAATTACCACCCAGGTTCCTAACATAACTAAAGAAAGCCTTGTGATTATCCTTAGTGTCCTGTGCAATTTTTCTCTCGAAGCTGGCCTTAGACAATTTTATGTGTGCCCGTAGTTTTTTTTTAATACTGATCAGTGATGCCTTCTCTTTTTGGGATTTTGCTCTATCACTTAGTAGCTTCCTCCTTCTATTGTATAGTTTGTTTATGGCTGGGGTCCACCAGACAGGACGTCTGCCTTTGTAGGATTGGGTCTTGGTTTTATTTGGGATCGCATGATCCATGCATTCCTGAAGGTGTTCATAGAATGCGTTTATAAAGGATTCTGCGGTCTGGGCCGTATTTTCCACAGGCCCGGGGGCTTTGAAGGATTCCACCTCAGTTTTGAGGAGTGTGAAATTTGCTTTAGAAAAGTTTTTCACTGTGGTTTTCTGGGCAGGGGGTGGGGTCGGGATGTGAATATCCAGTGAGATTAGTTTATGGTCTGATCTTACCAGTGAGGGATACACTTCTGGTCTGGAGCATAGAGTCCCCATGTTGGTGATGATCAGGTCCAGTATGTTTTCCCCTCTTGTGGGAGTGGTAACAAGTTGTTCCATAGCATTTGAGTTTATAAATTCTAGGAACCTTTGGGCTAGGGTGTTGGAGCTAGAGTAATGCTCCCAGTCTATGTTTGGGTAGTTGAAGTCGCCCAATATAATGATGTTTGGAGAGACCTTCATATTTTCCAGTGTTCTCAGGAAGGCCGAGTGGGGTTCCTGGGTTTGGGAGGGTGGTCTGTAGCAGGCTATAAACTGGAAGGCAGTTTTACCCACTGTTAGTTGCACATGGATAGTCTCTGATGCTTCGTGCTTTGATTTCCCCATCTTGTACTGCTGTCCCTCACCAACACACACACACAGACATGTCAATTGGTTGTATCAGTGGCAGACTCAGGCATACCAGGTACACACCCTGTGCATATGATGAAACTGTGCCACCTCCTGCAATCTGTAAAATCGGTGCAGGAACAGGTTAACATGGTGCTGATGCACAGGGTGACTACATAGATGTATTGCAATAGTATGATGTTGACAACAGTACAGTGTAATTATGGCATTGTGGGTATATACCAGCATGCCTGATACAGTTACAGTATGAATGTCATTGTATTGTTTTGTACACCCATAGTAATTACCACAGTGTTCTGTCTGCACATCTTTGCATACTGGTGGTGAGGCTGTGAAGGGATGGCCACCTACATAGGTAGCACAGGGGATACAACAATGTACATATTGATACTCAATGATGGCCATGTCAGCTGCGATTTGCATGCTGTCCACACACGACTCTGCAATGCAGATGTTTCAGGATGTTGACATCTGTGCAGTACTACACAACAGGTTCAAGGCTCACAAGAGCACACTAGCACTACAAGGTCACACCTCATACCATGCATAACAGCACCAAAACACAGAACTATCTATGACAGGAGGGAGAGTGTCCATACATGTCAAGGATACTGTGGTGCCAGGACAGGTAGCATACATCATACTAAGTCTGGAACTGCTGAGTGAGGGCTCAGTGTCTGTTATTTGACATGTATATTATTACAGGTA